>NC_056725.1:914362722-914482722 GCF_019279795.1 Protopterus annectens
GGCTGTGCCCCCCCACTTTAATATTCTCACTCCAAGGTCGCACTACAGTGGGGAAAAGGGAATTTTCCCTTACCGCACCGTAGTATGACCAGAACAACAAGCATACTTATGAGAAAGTGCTGCTTTGGTGGGATTCGGTGAAAGATGCAGTACAGCATCTGTACAGATCCCATATCTATATATATATACACACACACACACACACACACACACACACACACACACACACACACACATATATATAGTTTTACTTTTTTTTAACTTATTCTAATACTATATATATATATATATATATATATATATATATATATATATATAGTATTGGAATAATAAGTAAAAAAAGTATAACTATATATATATATATATATATATATATATATATATATATATATATATATATATATATATATGTGTGTGTGTGTGTGTGTGTGTGTGTAGTTATACTTTATTTTTACTTATTATTCTAATAATAATTTCCCCAGTCTGGTGTCAGGTTCTTCACTAGAACATTCCAGGCATAGATTGAAAAACAGAATTGGATTAAACATATACTGTTGTAGAACAAGCAAATGTCATTGCCTGTGTAACCTGTAAAAAACAGAGACTTTTCTAAATAGTTCATGTTTTCCAGCCTTGTCATTCTTCCAGTAAAGAATCATTGTTGTTTCATGCGACTTTTTCAAAAGCCAAAAAAAAAAAACAAAATTACAATTTTTTTCAGAATTGGTTATGAAAAACAATAATGTCCAATTTTGTGTTATTTTTTTCTTCATATTCCTTACACAAAAGTAGTGGCCCATTTGATCGAAAACTCATTTGATTGTAACCATAAATGACTAAATCACACTTGATTGAAAACTATATTAGCCTGTAGAAAATGACTGTTTTTACACATAGGAATTATAATACAAATTAGTTTTGATCAGTATTAGTTCATAGGTTCATAGGTTCATAGGTTCATACTAGGCTATCTGCCCTAGGGCATTTATAAGCCTAGCCAGAGTGTGTGTGGCTTTCACCACCCCTTAAGATGAGAATACTATACCCAATAGTTTGCTGTGCCTCTGTCCAGCAGTGATACAGAGATGATTCCCGGGGTAAACCTACGATCTCCCATCCACTCGTCAAGATTTCTCTTGAACAGAGTCAGTGAGGGGCTCTGCCTCACATGGACTGGGATTCTGTTCCATAGTGTAGGGAGTCTCTGGGTGATGAATCTGTCCCTCCAGCATGTCCTATTTATATCCGTGTTGAGGTTTAAGTCTCTTGCTCTCGTGGCTCTGGTGGATTTGGATTTTTTGAGGTGGAGCATGTCCATTAATTCCGGGTTGGACATGGCCTTGTATGTCAGGCACAGATCACCTCTGAGCAGACGGTATGCGACTGAATAGAGCTGGAGATTCTTCAGTCGGGCATCGTATGACATATGTTTGAGCCCCTTTATCCTTTTGGTGAGGAACTTTTGGGGTCTTTCCAACTGCTGCAGGTGTCGGGTAAGGTACATTCCGAATGGGGTGTTGTACTCAATCATTGGTCTGATAAGTGAAGAGTACAGGGGTACAATGACCTCTCCTGATCTGGATGTGAATCCCTTCATGATCCGGTGGGCAATGTAGAAGGTCTTCCTAACCACTTTGGCAATGTCAGTGTCAAAAGAGAGGTTACTGTCAACTTGGGTCCCCAGGTCCCTGATAACTTCTTCCGTGTTTAATGGATTACCACCTATGTGGTAATTAGGGGTTACCTTGTTTTTCCCAAAGGGTATGACTATACATTTTTTGGCATTTAGCTTAAGGCCATGGCTCTGGCACCAGTTATCCATTTCTATGAGACCTTTCTGGAGGATGTCTGTGTCTGATGGAGTGTCAATTATGGTGCCCAGTTTGCAGTCATCTGCAAATTCTGTCAGCCACAATCCCCCCATGTTTGCCTGCACTTCAGAAAAATAAATGCCGAACAAGAGGGGGCCCAGGACTGAGCCCTGTGGGACACCGCTCGTGACCGGCTTAGAGTCTGACATGGCACCAGCAACTCTAACCCTGTGTGTTCTGTCCTTGAGCCAGTTTGCAACCCATCTTGTGATATATGGGTTTACATCTAAGCTGGTGAGCTTTTCTATGATGCCCGAGTGGGGTATTGTGTCGAACGCTTTTGCTAGGTCAAGGTAGGCTGTGTGAACTGCCTTACCCTCATCAATGGCCTTAGTGACTGTTTCAAAACAGTCGACCAAGTTCAAGAGGCAGGATCTGCCCTTGACAAAGCCAAATTGGGTAGGATCCAGTGTCTGTAGGTCCCCAATGTCTTTATTTATGAGTTCCATTATGATCCTCTCCATAGCTTTGCAGACAAGGCTCGTCAAGCTTATGGGGCGTAATTTCCAGGGTCTGTAGAAGCACCGCCTTTGTGGAGTGGGACCACAGTTGCCGTATGCCATTCTTTGGGCACGTATCCTGTAGTAAGGCTAAGATTAAACAGCAGCCTTATGTGTGGGTTTAGTTCCTCATTGAGTTCGTAGCACACAGCCAGGGACACCGTCCGGTCCCATTGATGCTGTGTTTTTGCTTTAGAGAGAGCAGCTCTCACCTGGGCATCTGAGGTGTTTGGGAGGCTAGACTCTGGTGGGATAGATATTTCTCCTTTTGGGGGGGAGGGAGGAGAAATTTGCACTGAACCTGTCTGCCAGTATGTTGGCAATGTCTGTGGGTTCAGTGATTTTTTATCATTTTGGACTAATTCTGAGCATATCTGGGAGTTTCCACCCAGGTTTCTAACATAGCTAAAGAAGGCTTTATGATTGTCTTTTGTGTCATTAGCGATTTTTCTCTCAAAGTTGGCCTTGGATGATTTTATGAGTGATCGTAGTTTTTTGCTAGTATTGATCAGAGATGCCTTCCCTTTTAGGGATTTTGCTCTGTCATGTAGTAGCTTTCTCCTCTTGTTGTAGAGTTTGTTTATGGCTGGAGTCTACCAGACCGGGTGCCTGCCTTTGGTGGAAAGGGTCTTGATTTTATTAGGGATTACTTGATCCATACATTCCTGGAGGTGCTCGTAGAAGGCATTTGTAAGGGTTTCAGCAGCATGGATTGTGGTTTCCACTGGCTCGGGGGCCTTGAAGGATACCACTCCAGTCTTAAGAAGTGTGAAGTTTGCTTTTGAGAAGTTCTTCACTGTGGTCTTTTTGCTGGGGTGGGGCGGGATGTGGATCTCCAGTGAGATTAATTTATGGTCTGATCTCACCAATGAGGGATATACTTCCGGTGTGGAGCATTTTGTCCCCATGTTTGTGATGATCAGGTCTAGTATATTTTCTCCTCTTGCGGGAATGGTGACTAGTTGTTCCATAGCATTTGAGTTTATGAACTCAAGGAACCTTTGGACTAGGGTGTTGGGGCTTGAGTAATGTTCCCAGTCTATGTTTGGGTAGTTGAAGTCACCCAATATGATGGTGTTTGGAGAGACATTCATACTCTCCAGTGTCTTCAGGAAGGCTGTGTGGGTTTCCTGAGTTTGAGAAGGTGGTCTGTAGCATGTTACAAACTGTAGGGCAGTTTTACCTATGGTTAATTGCACCTGGATGGTCTCTGATGCTTCGTGCGTTGCCACTAACCTGGAGGTGTGGGTATCCTTTATGAATATGGATACTCCCCTCCTTTTGTGGTTCGGTCCGGATTTTGGGGCCGGAACGCATGATATGAGGTATAACCTGATAGT
Source organism: Protopterus annectens (assembly GCF_019279795.1). Taxonomy (NCBI): domain Eukaryota; kingdom Metazoa; phylum Chordata; order Ceratodontiformes; family Protopteridae; genus Protopterus; species Protopterus annectens. The sequence continues at coordinate 914,366,434 of NC_056725.1, forward strand.
GCTGGGGTGCTCTCAGGAGCCTTGAACCAGGTTTCAGTCACAGCACAGACATCGATGTTCTCCATACTGAGGAGGGCTTCGAGGGCGTGCATCTTGAGGTTTAGACTTCTGGCATTGAGCAGTATTACCCTTAGTTTTTCTCCATTTTTGTTTTCTAGGCGGTAGGTTTATCATTTGAGCCTTGCCTAAAAAGGCACTATGGGGTGGCAAGAGCCTTTGCCAATATCCGAAGCCCAGGGTGACAGGTGCAAGCCATCCCTTGCGAAGCAGCGTGGCTTGTCAAGCATGTCATCCCAGGCAGACAGACATTGGATCCCCTTAGAATGACACCAGTAATTAAGCCAATTATTAAAGCTGATCATTTTGTCTCTGTATTGTGGCATCATTCTTGGTGAGGGTAGGATACTGCTCAGGGTCAGGGTCATACCGGCCTGGGCTACATAATCTGAGAGCTCCTCTATGTCTCTTTTCATGTAGTCCAGGGAGGTACGTCTCAGGTCGTTCACACCGGCATGGACAATGACTGAGTCATACTTGTACTTGCTGTGGAGTGACCTGAGTGCTTGTGTTATGTGGCGGATTCTAGTGCCTGACAGGCAGCTTACTGTGATCTTTTCCTTGTTCAGTCTGGTGAGTGGGACGTCAGTGTGTCTGACTATGGAGTCACCTATAACAAGTGTGTCTGGCATTGTGTTTGGCCTTAAGGGCTGTGACTGCTTAGCACACTGACTTTGAGAACTATGTGTTGCATGTCTTATGTCTTGAGGTGGCAGTTGTTTGGGTGTCTGCTTTGGAGGCCTCTGTAGTTTTGGTAAATTTTTGATCAGTGCCTCCGAGTATGTCTTTGTGTGTTTATGTGTTTGTTTTGCAGTTGTGATAGTTCTATGTGAAACTGGGTTTGTGGTGTGCATGGTTTCCTTCTCCTCCTGTCTGGTCTTGCCAGTCCTGAGTTGAGAGAGCTCAGCCTCCAGTTTGGCTATATAGTTGCATCTCTCACATGTATTTGTGTTTTGTGGGAGAAGGAGTGGGTTGTCTGTGTACATGAGGCAATTGTAACATTGCCTCAAGATGCCCAGGTTTACCAGCTGAACAGGAGAGGACGCTAGCAACTGACCCTTCGACATGCTAGAAAAAGTGATAAAGTTTGCTGTGTAACTGAGTCAGAAGGGACCTATAGGGAAATAGGTACTCAAGGGGATTCTAGGCTAATGTAGTACTTTGTTTAGTATACAAGTACTTTACCTATATAAAAATGCTTTAGGAGCAAGTGCTGAGCTTTACCTATATAAAAATGATTTAGGAGCAAGTGCTGAGCTTTTGAGATAGGGAATAGACTGTTTAGATTGCAAGTAGAGAAGTTCTAAGGGAAAATTTGAAAAGCAGACTTTACGGAGCCAGAAATAGTTTAACCTTGTTTAACCGGCGCTGCCCAATGGTGCTCTATGGGCAACTTCGCGCTAAATCACGCAAAAGCGCGCTAAAGTGGGCTTTATAGCAGGGGGTTGAAAAGAGCTAGGAATTGACCCAAAAATGGCCAATAGACTATAAGTTTCTGGCTGGAACCACTGCTCTATGGACAAATAGGCTGCTCAGTGCTCCCCACTCCCACTGGTGAACAAAGAAGCTTCCCTTTATCCAAATAAGGATATGGAATAGCACAGGAACCAAGCCAAAGCCCAGAGATCAGCAAACTCTGTTCCTTGTTAATGCCCACTTTTAAAACGTACCTCCATTCAAGAGGGGGTTGGAATTTGCTGGAGAAAACTGGCAAAGGAACCACAGTACTGGCAAACAATAATTAATTAGGGAATGGTAATAGAATGGGAATAGGCCATGAATACATTTGGACTGCAGATTAGAGACCGATTTCCCTATCAAGGATTGATATAACAGTATAGGCAAAGAGAAAGGAATAGGGGGATTCTAAGTGAAAAAACAGCACTGGCAGAGTTTTTAATTGACTCTAGAACAGAAGCTGCCATTTAAAAAGAGAAAATTAGTAGGGCATATAAAATATTGCATGATAACTATAAGAACCAACCAGAGAAGGCTAGAAAGGATTGCAAAGAGAGATTGGATAAACAATTCACAAAAAACAATGGGAGGATATATGCATGGATCCAAAGTATGCAACAAAGTATAGAAGATTTAGGATTTTTGATTGGAAGTATTTGCATAGCTGTTTTTATACTCAAAGCAGACTCCAAATAATTTTTCCTTAGGGAGACTATAAATGATGGATGTGTGACGGGGAAGAATGAGATATGTGGTAACATATTTTTGGGAGTGTAATGAGTTGGTAGACTTTAAAAAATTTCCTGCAGACTACTCTGTCAGAAATACTGAGTGAGCAAATTGGTGTAACTAAAGGAATACATTTTTAAGCCGTTATATAGGATTTGAATTGCTAGGCATAGTAAGGCCTTACTGAGTTTTAATTTTGGTGGCTGCCAAAAAAGGACTTACTAGAAAATGGAAATCAAAGACTAAACCAACCACATTAGAAGTAGTGAATATATTAACAGAGATAAAAGAACTGAAAGTTGGATATTTAGAAAACAGTGGCAGAAAATTACATAGAAAAATTGGAATTGTGGCAACAGTACATGCAGAATAATGTTTTGTAGGCAGAATGACATTTAAGGGAAGGCAGCAGCTGAATGATTTATGGAATGTTCATTTGACAATGATTGTATAGAAGATTATATGTGATGTATAATGTTTGCAACTGAAAATATGTCAATATGGTTTGTTTCATTTATATAAATATGTACTTGTCTTTGTATTATCTACTGTAATATACTTTTGGAAAACAAATAAAAATAAAATGGAAAAAAATAAATATATACTTGTTTATGTCATAAGTGATAATTCAATAAAGATGTTTTTGGTTGTAAAAAAAAGATGTACCTCCATTTCTAGAAGATAGTGGGCCGGATTTACAAAAGCTTGCACAGAGTTGTAGAGTAGTGTAAGATGTCAAACAGGCAATATGTTTGCCGTGCGATCCAGGAACAGCCTTCAGGGGCGTGCACGAGAGCTGCTAAAGCTACTCTTGCACGGACAGTGTCATGGTATGCAAATTACCTCATTTGCTGGTGAAAACTATGCAAATGAGGTAAATTTGTGATCCAGGAAACACTAACCTGTCCATGGAAGATTAGTGTTAGCTGCAGAAATGTACTCCATTAGTAACGGAGTACCGTTCTGCAAATAGCTAAACGGAGCTATGACAGCTCCAAATAAAGGATGCATACAGTTGAGGAAGCATGCCAATGGCCAAATATAAGGCCATTGGCATTTATAAATGTTTAAAAATATAAAACTCTTACTTTTTTCCCTCCGATCTCTGATGTTTAAGCATAGCGCAGCACTGCGCAAACATACTGCGCTTATAAAAACAAGAACATTTAAAAAAAGCCAAAAATAGGCATTTTCACTAAAAATCTTATTCTGCCATGCAGGTGAATGGCAAGCTGAAGACAACATGGCCACTGAGTAGTGGTTGTTAAGGGGAGAAGCTCAGTGTCAGAGATGTAACCATGCATTACTAGGCAATCCTATGCAAATGAGGATAAGGATAGTGAATCCCAATTTTCCCCAGCATGTGAACCATGTCCCAAGAGTGTAAGAGTAGGAGTAGGTGAATAGTAGAGTAGAATATAGGTGACATCATAAGGGTGTGTGTCAGACAGGCTGTAAGCTAATTGGAAAACAGTGGCTTATCTTTGCTTTGAGTTGCTCAGGATTGCAAGAGGCATGCCTAGAGTTGTCCTATTTGAAAACCTCAAACCAAAGGTGCACAGTGTTAAAAGATAGGAAACTTCTTGCAAACATGCACACAGCGTGTGCGTGCATGTGCACGCATTTGCACTTGTTTGTGCGGTGCTTCCACCGGGCGAAAACAGAAAGGCAAAAGGAAGGAAAAGAAGTAGTAGGAAGTTAACCAAGGAGAACTAGCAGAGCTGCCAGGTGAAATATATCAGAATCAACCAATTACACAGGCAGCAGACTAGCCCAGCCCAGCCCAGCACTTTAAACTCTGCAAACAGCATTCCCCCCTATTTTTTCCCAAGAACTCTGCAACACTGCAGTATACAAACAAGGAAAGTTTAAAAAGCTTAAGTCAGACAAAATGTTAGGGGCTGACCTTGCTATCATAAACCAACATGTGCAAGGTGCTGAAGGTGGTGATGTTCTGAATGCTGCTGAGCAACCCACACTGAGGAGACGGAGAAGAGTGTACAGACCCAGGGTAACCTACCAGGGGCTACATGAGCTGGAGATAGTGGAGCACTATAGGGTGAACAGAGACCTCCTACAGCAAATTGTTGAGCTGTGCCAGCCACACCTCACACAGAACCAACAGAGGGGAACCCATCCCAGTGGATACCAAGGTATGTGTTGGCATAAGAATACTAGCTACAGGTACCTTCCAAAGACCAACTGGTGATATGATGGGGATTTCACAGGCATCAGCATCCAGGGTACTCCACCAGTTCCTGGATGACATGTCAGCACATGTCAGTGACCACGTATATTTCCCCAATTCCCGTGAGTCATTGGCCAGCAATATGCATCTTTTCCACCAAATCGCAGAATACCCTGAGGTAGTGGGTGCAATAGACTGCACACACATATGCATCAAAGCACCACCTGGTGAGCGGGGTAGGGTCTACATCAACAGTAAGGGCTTCCCGTCCATCAATTGCCAGGTCATGTGCGATGCCCAGGGCATAATAATGAATGTGTGCGCTGGCTGCCCTGGAAGCTATCACGATTCCCACATCTGGCATCTGATGCAGCTGTACCAGAGATTTGCCAATGGGGACACCCCTGATGGTCACCTAGTGGGGGATGCTGGATATGCACTGGAGCCGTGGCTGATGACACCCATCAGAAATGCACACACACCTGAACAAGAACTCCATAATGAGGCACACGCACAGACCAGAATAATAGTAGTGCGTGTGTTTGCGATGCTCAAGTCACAGTTCCAGTGCCTGGACACATCTGGTGGAGCTCTGCAGTACTCACCAACTACATGTACCCAAATTGTTATGGTATGTGCCATGCTACACAATATGTTCCTGTGGAAACAGCTGCAGCAGGAACACCATGGAGCAGGGCCAAACAGCCCCCCACCATTGCCAAGGCCTGCACAGGCACAGCGTGACTCAGAGGAGGAACAACCTGAGCCTGCCCCAGTAAGCAGAAGGAGGTGTGCCCAGTATGCCCTGGCCTTGGCAAAGAGGCAATGCATAGCACATAGACCGACTCAGTAGGAACCCTGGAAATTACACCTCTCTCTGACTCATACATACAGTAAAATGGATGCCTAATTTGACACTACCTGTTTTCAAATATGTATAGGGAGTGTACTATGTGCATCCGACATAGGCAGCCCTGCAGCACCACCTGAGGCATGAGTACCCTATTTTAAGCAATATGAAGCACTGCTAAACACATTTTACTAGTATTGAGCATATTTAAATCCAATTGCCCATAGCTGCACACTGCGCTAACCAACGCAACATCGGGCAACGTCAGGCAATGTTGGGCAATGTTGGGCAATGTTGGGCAAAGTCGGGCAAAGTCGAGCAAAGTCGGGTAAACATGCTCACACCTGCTTTACTGTTTCTTAACCAGTCAGGTCTGCACAGCAAGAAAATGAAAAGCAGTGACAGAGCTCGAACTCAGGATACTGTGCACTATTGTCACAGTATTGAACCACTAAGCCATGACAGCATTTCACTGGCACAGACACAACTTAAGTCACTCATACATACCAGTTGAGGGGGTCACATACCTAACAGTCACAGCCAGCAGGACAATTGTAGACATAAGCAAACACAAACAAATGCTGTATCATGCCCTCTGAAGAGGCATATGAGTAACCTCCCCCCAGGCCTATGCAGACAGATAACAGCAGGCCAGGCAGTGTGATGTGGGTTGGGTAGGCTATGAAGTCACAAACTAATATGAGTGTAATTGGAAGCTAAGGTCTGTAGTACAGTGGTATGCCTCAAGCCAGTATGATAGGCAACAGTACAGACTGAAATGGAGTACCTGCCATAGCAGTGCAGGCCTAGCAAATGTGTATAAGTGTCAGGTGTAGCCCTCATCCTATGTACACCCATAGTAACAATCAGGTGTGCCCCCCCGGTAGAAATTTACAAATAATAGCTGTCCCCCGTATGTAAAAATGTTGATAAGTCTATGCAAATTGACTCATGGAAGCCCTGCAGGCACAACGTGCTTCCTGTCATGTACAACACAAAGGTGAGCCCTGAAATAAAAACCAACTTGATTTTTCACACACATATAGTATATATGCCCATAGTGGGCATGCTCACACACTTAAATAAATTTATCAAATTTCAGTCAGTAACATACTGAAAGGTCATACTCATAGGTTCATAGGTTCATAGGTTCATACTAGGCTATCTGCCCTAGGGCATTTATAAGCATAGCCAGAGTGTGTTTGGCTTTTGCCACCCATTTTAAATTAATTTTGCTATGCCCTTTTTCAAGGTTAGTATACTGTGCCTCTGTCTAACAGTGACACAGAAGTGATACCCGGGGTAAACCTACAATCTCCCATCCACTCATCAAGATTCCTCTTGAAGAGAGTCAGTGAGGGACTCTGCCTAACCTGGACTGGGATTTTATTCCAGAGTGAAGGGAGCCTCTGGGTTATGAATCTGTCCCTCCAGCATGTCCTATTTATTTCAGTGCTGAGGTTCAAGTCTCTCAAGTGAGTAGCTCAATGGGATTTGGATTTTCTGAGGTGCAGCATGTCCATTAATTCCGGGTTGGACATGGCTTTATATGTCAGGCACAGATCGCCTCTGAGCAGGCGGTATGCCACTGAGTAGAGTTGGAGTTTCTTTAACCGGGCAGCATATGGCATCTGTTTGAGCCCTTTGATCCTCTTGATGAGGTACTTTTGGGGTTTTTCCAGTTGCTGCAGGTGTCTGGTAAGGTACATCCCAAAAGGGGCATTGTACTCAATTATGGGCCTGATGAGGGATGAGTAAAGAGGCACGATGACCTCCCCTGATCTAGATGTGAATCCCTTCATGATTAGGTGGGCTATATAAAATGTTTTTCTAACCACTTTGGCCACGTGGTTGTCAAATGAGAGATTGCTATCAAATTGGGTCCCCAAGTCCCTAATTACTTCTTCTGTACTTAATGGATTACCATCTATGTGGTAATTTGTGGGCACTTTGTTTTTGCCAAAGGGGATGACTATACACTTTTTGGCGTTTAGCTTGAGGCCATGGCTCTGGCACCAGTTGTCTGTTTCTATGAGGCCCTTTTGGAGGATGCTTGTGTTGGCTGGAGAGTCGATTATGGCACCCAATTTGCAGTCATCTACGAACTTGGTCGGCCACAGTCCTTTCGTGTTTGCCTGTACCTCCGAGAAATATATACCGAACAAGAGAGGTCCAAGGACTGAGCCTTGTGGGACACCACTTGTAACTGATTTGGAGTCTGACATGGCTCCAGCAATTTTAACCATGTGGGTTCTGTCCTTGAGCCAGTTTGCAACCCATCTAGTGACATAGGGGTTTATATTTAAGCTGGTGAGCTTATCTATAATGCCTGAGTGAGGTATTGTATCGAAGGCTTTTGCGAGGTCCAGGTAGGCTGTGTGGACCACCTTCCCCTCATCAATGGCCTTGGTGACTGTTTCCAAGAAATCGACCAGGTTTAAGATGCAGAATCTGCCCTTAACAAAGCCGAACTGGGTAGGATCCAGTGTCTGTAGTTCTCCAATATCTTTATTTATGAGGTCCATGATGATCCTTTCCCTAGCTTTGCAGACCAAGCTAGTCAGGCTTATGAGGCGATAGTTTCCAGAATCCGTTGTGGCACCACCTTTGTGGAGAGGGACCACTGTTTCTGTACGCCACTCTTTGGGTACATATCCTGTAGTAAGGCTGAGATTGAACAGTAGTTTTATGTTTAGGTTTAGCTCTTCTTGGAGTTCATGTAGGACGCAGCCCGGAACACCGTCTGGTCCCATTGATGCTGTGTTTTTTGCTTTGGAGAGGGCGGCACTTACCTGAGCATCTGAGATGTCAGGGGGGCAGCACTCTGCTGGGATAGATATTCACCCTTTTGGTGGTGGGGGGGGAGTTTGCGCTGAACCTGTCAGCTAGGATGTTGGCAATGTCTGTGGGTTTGGTGTATTTTTTTGTCATTTTGGACTAATTCTGAGCATATCTGGGAATTCCCACCAAGGTTCCTAACATAACTAAAGAAAGCCTTGTGATTATCCTTAGTGTCCTGTGCAATTTTTCTCTTGAAGCTGGCCTTAGACTATTTTAAGAGTGCCTGTAGTTTTTTGCTAATACTGATCAGAGATGCCTTCCCTTTTTGGGATTTTGCTCTATCATGTAGTAGCTTCCTCCTTCTATTGTATAGTTTGTTTATGGCTGGGGTCCACCAGACAGGACGTCTGCCTTTGGAGGATTGGGTCTTGGTTTTATTTGGGATTGCATGATCCATGCATTCCTGAAGGTGTTCATACAATGCGTATATAAAGGATTCTGCTGAATGGGCCGTATTTTCCACAAGCCCGGGGGCTTTGAAGGATTCCACCTCAGTTTTGAGGAGTGTGAAATTTGCTTTAGAGAAGTTTTTCACTGTGGTTTTCTGGGCAGGGGGTGGGGTCGGGATGTGAATATCCAGTGAGATTAGTTTATGGTCTGATCTTACCAGTGAGGGATACACTTCTGGTCTGGAGCATAGAGTCCCCATGTTGGTGATGATCAGGTGCAGTATGTTTTCCCCTTTTGTGGGAGTGGTAACAAGTTGTTCCATAGCATTTGAGTTTATAAATTCTAGGAACCTTTGGGCTAGGGTGTTGGAGCTAGAGTAATGCTCCCAGTCTATGTTTGGGTAGTTAAAGTTGCCCAATATAATGGTGTTTGGAGAGACCTTCATATTTTCCAGTGTTCTCAGGAAGGCCGAGTGGGGTTCCTGGGTTTGGGAGGGGGGTCGGTAGCAGGCTATAAACTGGAAGGCAGTTTTACCCACTGTTAGTTGCACATGGATAGTCTCTGATGCTTCGTGCTGTGCCACCAACCTGGAGGTGTGGGTATCTTTGACGAATATTGATACTCCCCCTCCTTTTGTGGTTCAGTCCAAGTTTTGGGGCTGAAAAGCATGGTATGAGGTATAACCTGGTAGTGCTGGGGTGCTCTCGGGAGCCTTGAACCAGGTTTCTGTTACTGCACAGACATCGATGTTCTCCATGCTAAGGAGAGTTTCGAGTGCATGCATCTTGAGGTTTAGACTTCTGGCATTGAGTAGCATTACTCTTAGTTTCTTATCCCTTGTGATACTTATGGATGTGGGTTTGTCTTTTGAGCCTTGCCTAAAAGGCACTATGGGATAGCAAGAGCCTTTGCCAATATCCGAAAGCCCAGGGGTGACAGGTGCAAGCCGTCCCTAGCGAAGCATTGTGGCTTGTCGAGCATGTCATCCCAGGCTGACAGGCATTGGATCCCCTTTGAATGACACCAATACTTAAGCCAATTGTTGAAATTGATCATCTTGTCTTCATATTGTGGCATCATTCTTGGTGAGGGTAAGATGCTACTCAAGGTCAGGGTCATGCCGGCCTGGGCTACATGCTCAGAGAGCTCCTCTATGTCTCTTTTCATGTAGTCCAGGGAGGTACGTCTCAGGTCATTCACACCAGCATGGACAATGACTGAGTCATATTTGTACTTGGCATGCTGACATACTTAGGCCATGTCTGAGTACAGCAGTGGGCCACACATATGTGGCAGTTGCAGTTCTTACTCCAGACACTTGTCACTATTCACCAATCCTGCCTTGCGCACACAGTGATATGAAAACAGACCCATATAATATATTGGACCCCTGTCATAATTAAACTATGTACTACAAGTAATTTAGTTGTTCAAAGAAAGTGAAAATCCAAAGAAGATCAATAAATCTCCGATCAGTATCATCAAGAAACAATGAGCACTCCTAACATTATCCAAGCCATGTTCTGGCAAAAATGTTGCCAAAGAGTCCATAGAGAACCATGAAGCTTTCTTTAGCTATGTCATAAATATCAATGTAAACTCATATATGTTCTGAGTCGGTGCAAAGTGTAAATGAATACATGTGCATGACTGACATTGCCAACATCTTGTCAGGTTCATACATGTTTACCCCCCTCTCACTGACAAAAGGGACCATTACCATACATGGAGATTGTGAAAAGCCAGAAATCACATATACAATGGTTAACGAACTATCCAAACCTAAAATCACGGTGTCTATGGGATGACATGGTGTCCCTGGCTGTGTCATATGTGAACTCCAAAACAAACAGACTCTGCACCTGAACAGTCTGTTGTGACTCACCCTCTGAACAGGATATGAAACTGTTGAATGGGTTACAGCAACGTTTGGCACACTCCACAAATGTTGGTGCACAACAGACCATGGGAACTATTGTCTTATAAGCCTAATATGCCTGATCTGCAAGGCCATGGAGTCCATCATTATGGAACTCAAAAACAGAGCTATTGGGAGCCTACAAACACCCAACCCTACCCATTTTGGTTTGGTCAGAGGCAGATCATGGTCCCTAAACCTGCTAGACAGTTTTCAAGGCAGTTACCCAGGACATACATCAAAGAAATGAGCTCCTGAAAAGCCCTTTTCCAACATCCCACACACATATCATATCCACAAAATCAACAACCTGTGCATAAACACGTATGTCATCAGATGGATTGCCAACTGGGGCACAGATAAATCCCACAAGGTAAGAATTGTGGTCTCCCTGCTGGACTGTAAGCTGGTAACAACTGCTGTCCCCCATGGCTCATTCCTGGGACCCCTCCTGTCTGGTGTATACTTTTCAGAAATACAGTCAAACACACGAGGGCTATGGTTAGCAAAGTTTGTGGATGACTGCAAAAAGGTTGTCATAATCGATGTTTAGGACAACAGGGACATTCTTAAAAGGGGTCTCAGTCAGACAGATGTGGTGTCAAAATTATGGACTTGAGCAACAGTCATATAAATACCAAATAGGTGCCAAAACCCTAAATATGGAGGTAATAATAAGGGAGCTATGGACACATGCGGATAGTCATCTCTACTTCTAGAAACACATTTACAAAGTGGTTAGAAAATCATGCTATGTGTTCCCACAAATTGCTAAGGTCTTTGCATGTATGTCAAAGGAGGTTCCCCTCTACTCATCAGACATTAGACCCACCAGAGAGTATCACGGCACACTTGCAATTAATCTGACTAGGCACCTTCAGCAACTGGAAAGACCACTGAAGTACCTTAACAAGAGAATTACTGGCCTCAAACAGTTGCCCCATGCAACAAGACTGAAGTTAACTCAATCTGTACTCTGTTGCATTCTGTTTACTCAGGCGATCTCTGCCCAACAGACAGGTCCATGTCCAATGCAGAACTGATGTACATGCTATATCTGAAGTAAACCCAAGCTCACTATGCCACATGCTCTAGGAATATCATTATCACAACAATAAATAGAACGTGTTGGAGGGATACATTATTAACTCACAGACTTCCCTTACTTTGGAACAGGCTCCCAACCTACATTAAGCTGAGTTCCTTACTAACACTCTTCCAGAGGAGCCTTGATGAGTGTATGTGGAACTGAACTGTCACACCATGGATCACTTCATCAGCTCTACTACACAGAGGCCTAGGGAACTAACCCCATGTGTGGTGATAGCTGCATACTCTGGCCATACTAATATATGCCTTCAGGCAGATAGCCTATTACCTACCTATATACCTATATATATATGTAAGGGGAACACAGTATAATAAGCCAAAGATGGATGGGCAGAGATGTGTGTAAGAGGGTGACCATGACAGGGAGCCATCCAGGATTGTCCCACCCAGCACACATCCCTATGGCACAAAAGACATGAGGTGCACATCTCACCCACTGTACATAATAGCCACCAGTATCTGTAAGCATTACAGTGTATGTGGTGCATGTGACTGCTGTATAACATGACTGTACAATGAAGTACACATCTACTATCTGTAGACATGTACCTGTCACACAGGTTCATAGGTATGTAGTAGACTATCTTCACAAAGGCATATATTAGCCTAGGCAAGTTGTGCAGCTTTCACCACCCCAATGGGTAGTCTCCTAAGCCCTAGTTCTAATAATCAGTACCCTAAGCCCCTTTCTAGTGGGGCTACTGATGTGATGCCTGGCGTGAATTGTCTGTTTCCCATCCACTCATCAAGGTTCCTGTTGAAGAGTGTCAGCGAGAGGCTCTTTCTGATGTACACTGGGACTCTGTTCCACAGTAAGGCAAGTGTCTGGGATGGTACTCTATCCCACCAGCATGTTGTATTCATTGTTGTGGGGAGGTTCATATCCCTGGAGTGTGTAGTGTGACTCAATTTTGTTATCCGTAGATGGAGCATGTTCAATAGTTATGTGTTGGACATGGCTCTGTATGTTAGGCAGAGTGTGCCTCTGAGTAAGCAGTATGCAACGGAGAACAGATTTAGTTTTACCAGTTGTGTTGCATAACACAACTGTTTGAGGCCAGTAATCCTCTTGGTGAGGTACCTCTGTGGTCTCTCCAGCTGCTGGATATGCTTAGTTGAGTATATCCAAAATGGTGCATTGTACTCAATGATGGGTCTGATGACTTAAGAGTAGAAGGCCACCCCTACCTCTTTTGATCCTGATGCAAACCCTATGTTGATTAGGTGGGGCACATAGGATTTCCTAATTACTTTGGCAACATGGTTGTCAAAGGAAAGATGATTATCTACTTGTGTCCCCAGATCCCTTATTACCTTGTCAGTTTTTAGGGGGTATCAACTAGGTGGTAGTTTGTGGGTACTTTGTTTTCCCCAAAGGGGATTACTATGCATTCTTTCAAACTGAGCTTGAGGCCATGATTCTGACACCACACATCTGTCTCATAGCGTCCCTTCTGGAGAATATTTGTGTCATCCGGGGAATCTATTATGGCATACACTTTACAGTTCCCAGCAAACTTAGTCAACCACAACTCTCCTGTGTTGGCATGTACTTTTGAGAAGTCTATACCAAACAGGAGGGGCCCCAGGACTGAACCCTGGGGGACACCAGTTGTTACCAGTTTAGAGTCTGACATGTAGCCAGCAACTCTTAATTTGTGGGATCTATCTGTGAGCCAGTTTGCAATCCATCTTGTGATGTATGGATTTATGCCCATGTTGGTGAGTTCATCTATGATACCTGACTGGGGAATGGTGTCAAAGGCCTTAGTGTGGTATAGGTAGGCTGTGTGGAGCTCCTTTCAATCATCTGTAGCCTGGGTAACTGTCTCAAAGAAATCCACCCAGTTCAGGAGGCGTGATCTGCATTTGACAAAGCCAAACTGGGTGTGCTCAACTGTGTGAAGGTTTCCAATGTCTTTATTGTTGACTTCCATTATGATTGGCTCCATTGCTTTGCAGATCAGACTCATCAGGCTTGTAGACCATGAATGCCAAGGGTCTTTTGTGCCCCCACCCCTGTGGAGTGGGAAGAATGTTGCTGTGCAACATTCTATGGGTACATATCCTATAGAGAGGATGTAGAGAGAGGTGTAGGTATCCTTGATGAATATGGATACATCCCCACCCTATGTGCTATGATCCAGGTTCTGATGCTGGAAGGTATGGAATGAGTAGTATCCTGGTAGTGCTGGTGTGTTCTCTGGAGCCTTGAACCAGGTTTCTGTTACTGCACAGATATCAATATTCCCCATATTGAGAAGTGCCTGGAGTGTGTGCATTTGGAAGCTGAGACTTCTGGCAATGAGTAGCATTTTAAAATTTCTAGTCTCCCACCAGGACACAAATGCTCTTCAGCAATTACATTCTGCTTGCCGAGAACACTCAAGCAAATCTGCAGTCTGCGGCTACCACTCCATCTATACAGTGTAAGAAGGAATCAGTATTGCAAACTAAACAAGGATATACATTTTGAGCCTCAAGAGCAGGAGCACACTCAAGCAAATCTGCAGTCTGCGGGTACCACTCCATCTATACAGTGTAAGAAGGAATCAGTATTGAAAACTAAACAAGGATATACATTTTGAGCCTCAAGAGCAGGGTCAGTCCATCCAGGCATTCTACTTGTATGTTTTATGAGAGTGAAGATATTAAATTAGCAGTATTTCTTAGTAGTCCGCAGCTTGCTAATAAAACTGACTGTTGTAGCCTTGTGTCCCCCCCGATAGTACAGTAATCCTAACTGACCAATAGACAGTATAGATTTAATTCACATCCCTGTGACTAAATTAAATTAACCATCAAGCAGCCCTCTCAGTTCTTTCTGCCTTAGTTTGTATCACTTGGAGGATCACCTGTTTATTTGCATCTCTATCATTGCTAATGTATCTCCCTACTCTAATCTGTGCACAAACTGGTTACTAATCAGCAAGTCGATGTGAAGACACACTCCCAGCCTTAATAAACTTTGCTGTCTCTTCTCTCCTTCACTTTACAGGTAGTTTGAATTATTACTTACCCTCTCTGAGGCCTTCACTGATTTCCACTGATTGCCTCTCTGGTTTCTTTGCATTCCACCTGGTTTACACCCCTTGTGCTATCTCCCTCCCCCAATACAAAGTCTATATTAGAATCCTGCTGAGCATGGAGCCATCTTTAAATTTCTAGTCTCCCACCAGAACACAAGTGCTCTTCAGCAATTACATTCTGCTAGCCGGTAAGCCATTAGACCTCTGGAATTTGTTTTATAAGTGTTCAGATTTGTAAAGTAATACTTACTTTTTTCTCTTGCCTTGGTTGGTTCTGCCTCTGCCCCGCTCCGCTCGCCCTCGCTAACCCTCGGGCTCTCTCCGCTCCCCTGCCCTGCCCCCTATTCCGTCCCGCCCCCACTACCTCTACATTTATAGTAAACATAGCCACACCCACAGCTCACCCTCACATCACCTCCACCAATCACAGCTCCTCAAGTCATATCACATTAAACCAAACCAACTTGCTCCACACAAAATACTCCCAATCACTCTCATTCCCTCTAGGCATTTTTTGCATCACCCACACTACTTCCCCATCCACATATAGTGCAACCCTATAATTCCTATTCAGACCCACACCTAGAAACAACATAAACTTTATAAGCATGACTATCACACAACTAAATCTAGTCTGTCTTCTCATAATTCTTTACAACACCACAAGTTATCACTCTAGCAATATCCCTAAACTTAGTAGCACAACACTGCATTATGCACTCTCATGCACAGACACCACACATTATAATAATATCTGCCCATACTTATTCAAGAACTACATAACGGACCAATTCAGAACTAAACACATATGCTCTCATTCCTACTCCAAAAAAACACAATACTTTCTCACACTCCTCACCAAACTCCAACATCTGTATAACCATTTTAACTCCAGGCTCACCATAATTGGGGATGTCCACCCCAACCCAGGCCCAAATCCATCCTGTCCAACACAAACTGCTCCAACACAAATGTCAGAACATAACACCCCCACTTTCTTCATCCCTGGGCAAATCAACAACAGCAGCAAAACCAACCATCTTTTAATGCTAAATATTAATATTAGAAGTATCAAAAATAAAATACCTGAACTCCAGGCCACAATAGCACACTACTCCCCAGACATAGTTGCTTTAACAGAAACCTGGCTAAATAAAAACATAGCTAACTCAGAAGTTCTCCCTAGCTACAATATCATTAGACAAGACAGACCACTTCGTAAAGGGGGTGGAACTGCCTTACTCTACAAGTCCAACTTAACTGTCCATCAATTACCAAACTCCTATCCCTCCCCCAATAATTGGGACATACTTATCTCACAATTTCAACTTCACCCTAAAAAGGTCATCACCACAATTGTGATCTATATTCCACCTGGTAATACACCTGCTAGCCTTGAAGACGTCTTATCCTGGTGTTCTTCCACATACTCACAAGAAACCCTTATTCTGGGGGACTTCAACCTAGATTGGTTCACCTGTATATCAGAACCACCAAGTAATCTAATAAATCTCCATGGCTACCAGCAGCTAGTCCAAATTCCAACTAGGTGTGATAAAAAATCTAAAAGGGAATCCATCCTTGACTGGGTCCTAACTAGCAACCCCACATTGTACCCTCACACAGGCAGTCTCCCAGACACCTTAAGTGACCACAACATAATATACTTTATATGTAGTAGAACAAGCATATGCAAAACCACTAACTATATATCCACTAGAAACAAAAAAAAAATCTCGCCTGAGGTCCTCAACACTTTACTCTGTAACTGTGACTGGACCCCCCCCTAAAAACCCTCCCACTTGACCAGGCTGTAGCATATTTCAACAAACATTTCTACAACACCTAGACACTGTCAGCTCCATTGCAAAATCAAGGTTAGAACCTCTACAAACCCCTGGCTCAGTAAAGAAACCAAACAAATCCTCAAGTCCAGAGACACTGCCTGGCATTACTATCAAAAAAACAAACACAAAGCCTAACTAAGTACCAAGAACTGCAACCTGCAAAAAAATGCATTAGGCTGGACAAAAAAATCCTACTACACAACATTACAAACTAAATACCAACACAACCCACAAAAATTTTGGAAAAAAGTAAACCAGCTACTAAAATCCACCCAAAAGGCTACCCCCAAACCAACCACCCCTGACACTAAAGTTCCCATCGAAACACAATTCAACTCCCACTTTGTGAACTCAGTTCTATCCTTAGTATCACAGGACAGTTCCTTCCTCACTATCCCCCCAACACAAATAACACTAATACTAGCTTTACCCTCAAAACAGTTTCCACCACTTCAATCAAAAGCATGCTCTCCAAACTAAAAACCTCATCAACAGCAGCCGACCTACTCCCCAGCTATTTCTTGAAACTCACAGCAGATGCTATTGCTATCCCAGTCTCCACACTCATAAACAGATCAGTTGTTGAAATCTATGTGCCCAAACTCAGGAAAATATCCTATGTTACACCCATACATAAAGGTGGGACCTCCACTGAACTTAATAACTACAGACCCATTGCTTTACTCTCCCCCCTGGCCAAAATCCTAGAAAAATGCATCCATACCCAGGTGCTAAAATATCTCCTAGACAGCAACATCCTGTCACCTTCTCAGCATGGTTTCAGACCTGCCCATAGTACCACTACAGCTCTCCTCTGCTTCACAGACACAGTAAACTGTCTCAAAAATGAAGGCCTGCAAGTGTCAACTCTTTTCTTGGATATGTCCAAAGCATTTGACACAGTCTCACACCAAATCCTGCTAAACAAACTAAACCAATATCATCTATCTAATTCCACTCTTACCTGGTTCCAAAGCTACTTAACTGACAGGTACCAAGCTGTGAAATGGGAAAATTCTCTCTCTCCTCAGCTGCCCATAACTATAGGAGTCCCACAGGGTTCTATCTTAGGACCACTACTATTCACAGTCTTCACAAATGACCTCCACACCTCCACACAGCATGCATCTATAATTCAGTATGCAGATGACACTACCTTAATCTGTGCTGCACAAAACATTCCCACCCTCCTGCAAACAACTCAACTAGCATTCTCTGACGTTGAAAACTACCTTACCAAAGCCCAACTTATCCTCAATCCAAAGAAACTCAGCTTATGATTATAACCAGTTCTAACAAAAACACTAACAGTCAATTCACTATCTACTCCACAAATGCTACTCCAATTGCTCCAGTGGCACAGGCTAAGCTATTGGGAATAACCATAGACTCCCAGCTAAAATTTGATAGTCATCTGAACTTAACTATTAAAAAAGTACATGCCAAACTGGGGTCACTCTACCGAATCAAACCATTTCTTACCAACAACACAAGATCAGCCATTGCTCGCTCCCAAATTCTATCCACTCTACTCTATGCATCTCCCATTCTGACTAATCTCAACAAAACTGAACTAAGCAAAATGGAAGCTTACTATAGCAGAATTGCCCGCTTTGCTGCAAATTGCTCATATAGAACTCATCACTGTACTGCTTTGAGACAGCTCCACTGGCTTGAACTGCACAACCTCCTAACCTACAATTAGCTCTGCCTCTGTCATTCTATCTATTACCTCCCCAATAAGTGTCCTGCCCTCAAAAACCTAGTACAACATCACTCAGCCAAAAGGCCTCTTAGATCATCAAGCAAACTACTACTAGAAGTCACCAACAGCTACAATAGCTTTGGAGATGCACTATATAGTAGTTCGGTGGCTGAAAAATGAAACTCTGTCCCTACTAGCATTCAAAACACATCATCCAAAGCCTCCTTTAAAGACCTCATCAGGCAACATGGCAGTGCCATGATTGCTCCCCAGGCTAGTGAAAGCGGATAACATATACATAGTAAATCTAGAGCAATTGATAATAGTTTTTCAATCTTACTCACAAACACTGGCTAATCTACAATGTATGTACTGTACCTGTGTACTATGCATGTATTCTACCTACGTTCCAAAGTTCAGCCGTACACCACAAATCTATTACTTACCTTTATTTTTAAAATTAATATTTTTTTGATTGTTCTCTCCACTGTAACTGTTTGTGCCGCATACCACTGTAAAAACATGTCTCTTGTAATTTGTGTGTATACTGATCATGTCTAAATAACTAAATGTGTCTGTAATTTTTCTTTGTGGAGCTTTTCTACCCAGGCCTCTGCTGAAAAAGGGCCTTTTCGGCTCAGTCAGACACCCTGGTTAACAAATGTAAAATAAAATAAAACAAAAATAAATAAATTTAGCTCACTTTGTGGTTATTTGTGTTGGTTACAGGGTTTGGTTTCTCCTGAGTGACCGGTATTCCACACCTGAAGTCAATGCCTCATTGGTCCAATCTGACCATAATTTAACTACCCTACATATCCACATTCTGCCCCCACACCCCCATTAAGGAAACCATGTTAAAAACTTTCTCCAAAGCCAACTTCATGCTTGTTAAGACAGAAGTGGTGAACTTCATGACACCCATGCAGATGGGCAAAACTACTGAACCCTACACAATTGCACTTTATAAGCACTTACATGAGTGCATGGATCATGCTATCGCAAACAGAACCAAGACGCTATTCTCCAAGAAAAGGAAGCCAGTCTGCTGGTCCCCTGCCATAAACAAACTGTACAACAGAAGGAAGAAACTGTTGCAAAAGAGGGTAAAATCCCATGAGTGGATGAGCTCCCTGGTCAGCCTCAGTAAGAAGCTGCGATCCCTGATAAAACCCTCCAAAGCTAGTTACGAAAACAAAATCGCCACTGATTCTAAAGACAATCATAAAGCATTCTATAGCGATGTCAAGAATCTCAATGGCAACACTCAGATCTGCTCTGAGTTAAAGCACAATGGCACTAAATATACAGACCTAACTGATATTGCCAACATACTGGCAGATAGGTTCAGTGCTAACTTTACCCACCTCTCACCCATGAAAGAGCCAATCTCTATACCGGAAGAATGCAAAGTTCCTGTCATCACAGCGGCACAGGTAAAAACCACACTCTCCAAAGCCAGGAACACAGCATCCATGGGACCAGACAATATCCCAGGCTGCATTCTACATGAACTACAGAACGAACTGGCACCACACCTAAGTACCATGTTCAATCATAGCCTCACCTCAGGCTTTGTGCCTGCTGAATGGCACACAGCAACGGTTATCCCACTACACAAGGGGAGAGCCACCACAGCCCCAGGAACTAATGCCCCATTAGCCTGATGAGCCTGGTCTGCAAGGCCATGGAACGCATCATTATGGAACTTATAAACAAAGACATTGGTAATCTCGAAACTCTGGACCCCAACCAGTTCAGGTTTGTAAAAGGCAGATCATGTCTCCTAAGCCTGATAGACTTCTTTGAAGCAGTCACCAAAGCCGTAGACAAGGGTAAGGTGGTTCACACAGCCTAGCTAGATCTTGTCAAGGCTTTTGACACCATCCCCCACTCTGGAATTAGGCATAAACTCACTAAACTAGGTATAAATCCCTATGTCACAAGATGGGTTGCCAACTGGCTCACTGACAGAACCCACACTGTGAAAGTAGCAGACTCCAAATCCGACTTCAGACCAGTGACAAGTGGAGTACCACAGGGTTCAATCCTGTGTCCTGTCCTGTTTGGTATCTACTTCCCTGAAGTACAGGCTAACACAGAAGGTCTTTGGCTAATGAAGTTTGCAGATGACTGCAAACTAGGAGCCATAATCAAAACTACTGACAATGAGGACATCCTACAAAAGGGCCTCACTGAGACAGATGCCTGGTGTCAAAGACATGGCCTCAAGCTCAATGCCAAAAAGTGCATTGTCATCCCCTTTGGTAAAAACTCTGTACCCATGAACTACAACATAGGCGGTAGTATACTTAGCACCAAAAGTGTGATAAGAGACCTTGGGACACAGGTGGACAGTAGTCTCTCCTTTGATAATCACATCACCACAGTAGTCAGGAAATCCTTCTACATGGCACACCTCAACACAAAAGGTTTCTCATGCAGAAAAAAAGAGGCCATTGTTCCCCTCTACTCATCACTCATTAGATCCATTATAGAGTACAACGCCCCTTTTGGTATGTACCTCACAAGACATCTACAACAACTGGAAAGGCCACAGAAATACCTCACAAAGAGGATTACCAGCCTCAAACACATGCCCTACACAGACTGTCTCAAAAAACTCCAGCTTTACTCTGCCGCATATCGCCTACTCAGAGGTGATCTCTGCCTAACATACAAAGCTATGTCAAACCCAGAGCTGTTGGACATCCTCCACTTAAAGAAATCCCAATCCCTCCGAGCTACAAGCTCTAGGGACCTAAACATTGTCACCACAATAAACAGAACATGCCAGAGGGATAGATTCCTGTCCCAGAGACTTCCCATACGTCAGAATAAACTACCTATCTATATCAAACAAAGCTCCTCATTAACACTCTTCAAGAAAAATCTTGATAAGTGGATGCGAAATAGGAAATTCACCCCGGGGATTACTTCTGTGTCTCTGCGCAACAGTGGCACAGGAAAATAAATTTCTTGGGTGGCAAAAGCCAGGGTACCTTTTGGGCTAGGCTTGTATAGGCCCCAGGGCCGATAGCCTAGTACCTACCTATGAACCTATGAACCTATAAACCTTTGAGCCTTGCCTAAAAAGGTAATATGGGGACAGCAAGAGCCTTGGCCAGTATTCAGAAGCATAGGGGCGAGAGGTGCAAACCATCTGTAGTGAAGTAACGAGGCTTGTCTGTCATGTCATCACAGGCAGACAGAGACTGGATCCCCTTTGAATGACACCAGAAGCTCAGCCAATTGTTGAAGTTTATCGTCTTTCTGTTATATTGCAGTATCATGTAGGTGAAGGTAAGATGCTTCTCAAGGTCAGGGTCATACCAGCCTGGGCTACATGATCAAAGAGTTACTATATATCTCTTGTCATGTTGTCCTGGGAGGTATGACTCAGATCATTCACACTGACATGTACAAAGAACATGTCATATATGTACCTGTTCTGGAGTGATGTAAGTTCTTGTGTTATGTGGCGGATCATAGCACCTGACAGACAACTGACAGTAACCTTCCCCTTGTCCAGCTGAGTGAGTGGAACATCTGTGTGCCTGACTATGAAGTCACCTATTACTAGTGTGTTGGGTATGTTGTTTTGCCTTAGGGCCTGTTGTGAGACACACTGCTTTGGTGTATTATGTGTTTTCTGGCGTGTGCTTGGAGGTGCATGTTGCTTGCTTGTCTGCTTAGGAGGACACTCTCTCTTTTTCAGATTAATATTTGTATTCTCCGAGTATGGTAATGTGTATTTATGTGTGTGTTTTCCTGGTGCTTATATTGTAGGTCTATGTGAAACAGTTGGTGTTGTGGTTGTATGACCCTATTCCTCTTGACTGTATTGTCCAGTATTGTGTTGACAGAGCTTAGCCACTGGTTTGACTCTGTGACTGCCAGCATGTGGTGCATCAACCCATATATGATATGGTCATGGCCTATGCATACAATACACTCACAATACACCTAGTATGATAAGCCTGCTGAGCTTAGCAAATGTGAAAAAAACCTTTGGGCAAACTGTCAGCAAGTAATGTCTGTATTGCACCCTGTAACTCCATATTGCTTGGTGAAGGGTAAAGATGTACTTAGTTTGGATTAAGAACCCCGCACTTACCAACTGTGTGTGTGTGTGTGTGTGTGTGTGTGTGTGTGTGTGTGTGTGTGTGTGTGTGTGTGTGTGTGTGTATGTGTGTGTGTCTGTGTGTGTGTGTGTCTCTCCTGGGAGAGAGCAACCTTTGGAGACTACTCACACCCCTTAAAAGTGGTCTACTCATCTTTGTCAAGTCTGATGATGTCACCATCCTACAAATATACCTGTCTGTGTGTGTGTGTGTGTGTGTGTGTGTGTGTGTGTGTGTGTGTGTGTGTGTGTGTGTGTGTGTGTGAGTGTGTGTGTGTCTCCCTGGGGAGGAGCAACCTTTTTGGAGAATACTCACACCCCTTAAAAGTGGTCTACTCATCTTTGTCAAGTCTGATGATGTCACCATCCTACAAATATACCTGTGGAAAAGAGAAATCCCAGTAATGTGTATAGCGTGTCATGTAAATGCGTACTGCTGTAGTATCATAATGCTCTGCTTTCTCCATGAAAGCATCTGTTATCTTTGCCAGAGTGTGCTGGCACTTTCCAGACCTTAGGTCACTTCTGTATGCTCGTGACAAGCTTAGCCACTGCAGTGATCCTTGGGCTATGTCTTCTGTTTCACATCCACTCATCACGGTTTCTATTGAAGAGTGTGAGTGAGGGTTTATGCTTGAGGTATATTTGAATTATGTTCCAAAGCAAGCAAAGTCTGGCAAAGATGACTAACCATTATAGGTGTGCAACAACCTCTGTGGATCTGCATGCAAACCCTTTATTGCTTATGTGCTCCACAGAGGGATTTCCAAAATGCTTTAGTAATGTGATTATCAAAGGAGAGATGACTAAACACATGGCTCTATGTATACATTAGTACCTGTTCCACATTTTGGGGGCTACTACCTATGTTGTACTCTGGGGATACTTTGTTTTCTAAAAGTGGATAACTATGCTTTCTTTGGCTTATAGCTTTACAGCATGAGTTTGACACCAGGTATCTGTCTCTATGATACCCTTTTGGAGTATGTATGTGTCATCTGGAGAATAAAGTATAGCCCACAGTATGCATTTTCATCAAACATGGACAGACATATCCCTACTGTGTTTGCTTCTACCTAAGAAACTATTTGCCAAACAGGAGTGGTCCCAGGACTGAGTGCAGGTGAATACCACTTGTTACTGGCATAGAATTGTACATGGAGGCTGCAAATATTACTGTGTGTCCTACATCTGTGCGTCAGTTGTCAGTCCATCATCTAACAATCGTTTATGGTCAGTCTGTTGAGGTTATGTATAATACCAGAATGTGGGATAGGTATGAATTGCTAGCGAGCTATAGCTTGTCTGTGTGGACCTCCCCTCCCTCACCTATAGCCTTGTTAACTGGTTTGAAGTCTACTAGGTGTAGGAGCCATGATCTGGCCTTTAGAAAACCTAAGTGGGTATGGTGCAGTGTTTGCAGGTTCATAATGTCTTTTTTAATGAGTTCCATAATGCTGGGCTCCATAGCCTTCCTGATAACATTTGTCTGGCTTATAAGGTGAGAGTTTCCAGGATCTGCTGTAGTTCTACCCTTAATCAGTTTATGTTAACATTTGCATTGGGAGTGACAAGGGTGGTCAGGTTTAGGAATAAGTATATTAAGAGGGTCAGCCCAGGTTTGAAGGTTAGTAGACCAAGCCAGACAGGCAGGATTAAGTTGGTTTATACATGTGCTGAGGAGGGATGCAGAGTATATTGTGAAATAGATGCTAAGGATGAAGCCGCCAGGTAATAGGAAAAGAGAAATGCCTAAGATGAGGTTTATGGCTGTGGTGAGAGAGGACATGCAAGTGGATGGTGTGACAGTGCAAGATGCAGAGGGCAGGAAGAAATGGAAACAGATGATCTACTGTGGTGACCACTAATGGGAGTATCTGAAAGGAGAAGAAGAAGACATTGTAGCTCAACCCTTGTGGACTGTGAACACCATTACCATGCGTCAGGCACAGTGTGACTCAGAGGAGGCACAACCTGAGCCTGCCCCAGTAAGCACAAGGAGGCGTGCCCAGTATGCCCTGGCCTTGGCAAAGAGGCAATGTATAGCACATACACTGACTCAGTAGGAACCCTGGAAATTACACCTCTCTCTGACTCACACATACAGTAAAATGGATGCCTAATTTGACACTACCTGTTTTCAAATATGTATAGGGAGTGTACTATGTGCATCCAACATAGGCAGCCCTACCTTCCACCTGAGCATAGGTGCCCTATTTTAAGCAATATGAAGCACTGCTAAACACATTTTACCAGTATTGAGCATATGTAAATCCAATTGCCCATAGCTGCACACCGCGCTAACCAGCGGCCGGCAACATCACCAGGACAGCGTGGGCAATGTTGGGCAATGTTGGGCAATGTTGGGCAAAGTCGGGCAAAGTCGAGCAAAGTCGGGTAAACATGCTCACACCTGCTTTACTGTTCCCTAACCAGTCAGGCCTGCACAGCAAGAAAATGAAAAGCAGTGACAGGGCTGACTTTAGGAAAAAACTTTGGGGCAGGTTTTCAAATTTTCTTTTAAAGAGGTTCCATAAAATGCGGGTTTTTTTCCATAGCCTTCCCTGATAACATTTCTGGCAAAAAGTTTCAATCGGGGGTTTTGGGGGGGGGGGGGGGGGGGGGGGGGGGGGGGGAGGGGGGGGGGGGGGGGGGGGGGGGGGGGGGGGGGGGGGGGGGGGGGGGGGGGGGGGGGGGGGGGGGGGGGGGCGGGGGGGGGGGGGGGGGGGGGGGGGGGGGGGGGGGGGGGGGGGGGGGGGGGGGCCCGCCCCGGGGGGGGGGGGGGGGGGGGGGGGCCCCACCCCCCCCCCCCCCCCCCCCCCCCCCCCCCCCCCCCCCCCCCCCCCCCCCCCCACCTCCCCCCCCCCCCCCCCCCCCCCCCCCCCCCCCCCCCCCCCCCCCCCCCCCCTCCCCCCCCCCCCCCCCCCCCCCCCCCCCCCCCCCCCCCCCCCCACCTTTTAAAAAACAAAATTTTTTTTGCTTGGGGGTAATTCCCGGGTTGGGTTTTTTTAAAGAGGCCCTTTTGGGGGGTTGGTAGAAAGCCAAAAGGGGATTAATTGGAACAGTTTTGGGTGGTATGAAAAATCGAAAAGGGGTAATGGGGAAACCTAAAAGGGGTTTTGGTTGGGTACTCATTTTCCCATAAATCAGACAGGGTAAAAATTTAGGGGTCCCTTTATTAAAAGGAAATTATAAAATTTTTGGGAAAGTGAACACCTTTGTCAAAAGGGGGCCGGTACTGTTTTCCCAAAAAAAATTTTGCTGTTCAAAAAATTTTAAATCCTTCGTGGGCCCCAAATCATTTTATCCATTTAAAATTCCTTTTTAACAACCGTTTTCAAAATTTTTTGCTAGTTTTAAAAGGACCCCTTGAACCACCGGGAAAACCATTTTTGTTAAACCAAACCTTTTACCATACCTTTTAAAAGGCTGAATTTAACAGTGTTTAAGTTTGGGTTTGTCTTTTGGGATTTCGCAGAAAATGTAAAATGCTTGGTTTTTTTTAAAGGGGTCTCAAAAAAGGGTGCGGGAACCCGGGGCATGATTTACCCTTTGTTTTGAAAAAATTTTGTCCTAAATGTTGCCCCAAAAAGTCGGGGTTGGGTGAGAAAAACCCAATTCTGACAATCTGGGGGATTCCCCAGGCCCTTCAAAAAAAGATAAAGCCCGGGGGTTAATTTTTTCTGAAGTCCCACAAAAAAAAAGGTTTTTAAAAAAAGGTCGACAGGGTTGAAACCATTTTCTTTTTAAACGGAGTTGCTTGGGCCTAGAATTTTTTGGGGCCCCAACACCCATTTTAAAATGGGGCCCCAAATTTTTACAAAAAAACCCGTATTTTGTATTTGATTTTAAAATTTAATCTTTTGTCCTTGAGGTTTAAAAACCCTTTTTCCCCTTTTGTTTTAGGGGGGTTTTAACCTTTAAAATTTTCAAATTTACAAAACTTGAAAATTATGGTTTGGTTAAATTTTTAAGGGATTTAAACCAGCGGTGTTGTCTTTTAAATTTTTTTGGGCTATTTTTGTTTTAGCCCTGTAAATAAAATTTTCGGAAATTAACCCAAAATTTTTACAATGGGGCCTCCAAAAAGGGGGGTTTTACGGGATTTTTGGGACCCTTTATAAATTTCCCCTGATGCCCAGTTTATTTAAGTCCAGGTCTAAATGATTTTTTTTGGGTCAAATTCCCATTTTTCGGGTTTTTTTTAAACAACACATTTAACCCAAAATTACTGATTTTTCCAAATTTGACTTTGGTATCCTTAAAACCCCAATTAAAAAAAAATTTTAAAACCATCCCAAAAACTTTATTAAACCGATTTTTGGTCTATCCCTTCTAAAATAATTTCAAACTTTAAAAAATGTTTCCCCAAAACCACTTTTTTATTGGTTTCAAAGGGGTTTTAAATTGGGTCCCCAAATTTTTTTTTAAGGTTTCCCTAGTTTTTGCCCCTTTTAAATTAAATCCTTTTTCTGAACCTTAATTGTTTTTATGGTTTTAAAAGGGGTTGTAAAAAGCTTTTGGTATTAAATCCAACTTTCCCTTTTTTTATCCATGAAACCCAGCCTTTACACCAAAAAACTTTGGTTTTTAAATAAAAACTAAAAGGGTTGTTTAAGAGTTTAAAATTTTCGGGGTTAAAATAAAAATTATTAAATTTTTTTAAAAATTTTTTTTCCCCATTTCTGTTAATTTCCCCGTCGGGTTTATTTTAAATTTGCCATTTAAGTTCACAAAAAAATTTTTGGGGATTCCACTATTTTATTAAACCAGTTTTTCCAATTCCCCTATTTCCTTTTTTTTAAATTTTAAATTTTAAATGTTGTTAAATCTTTCCCATCCCCTTAAAAAGTGAATTTTGCCCTTATTTTAATTTTGGTCTTTTGTTTTTATGAAAAATTTTTGATCTGTGTTTTTTTAAGTGTCCCCCAAATTTTTTCCAAAATCTTAAGATAATTTTTACCAAAAAAAAGGTGGGGAATAAAGGGGGTTGGGGTTTTTTAAAAATCTAATTTCTTTGGGTTTTCCCATTTCCTTAACTTAAAACCGTGTACATTGAATTTTCCAAAAATTAAAAATTAATCCAAATAAAAAACCAAAAACATATTAAAAAAAATTTGTCTAATTCTTTCCAAAAAACAAAAAAACCCATTTTCCCCCATCAATATTTTCCTTTTGTAAGTTAATTGTTTTGTGTAGGGGTTAGATTATAATAAACATTAAAATTCCTTTCCTCAAAGTACTTACATAGATCTTTCTCACATCCATTCAAGAACAAATTTAAAGATGGTGTCATACTAGGCACAAAACTACTCAGTTTTCTTAACTCTATCTGATCTCTTACTTCATTATTAAACATTAACTTTAACATAATATTCCTGCAATATAACATCAAATCAAAAATGACCTCACTATAAACACACATTCTACTTGGGACAAAGGTTAACCCTTTGTTTAGTACATTGAGTTCCTCAGCAGTCAACATAAAACTAAGAAAACCAAGTAGTTTTGTGCCTAGTATGACACCATCTTTAAATTTGTTCTTGAATGGATGTGAGAAAGATCTATGTAAGATCTATGTAAGTACTTTGAGGAAAGGAATTTTAGTGTTTATTATAATCTAACCCCTACACAAAAACAGGCACTTCAAGGGCTGATGGACAATAAAGGAATAACCATCAAGATGGCGGACAAAGGTGGAGCCATTGTTGTTTTGGACACAGAATGGTATGACAAAAAATTGAGGGATATGTTGGCTATGGATGGAGCTTATGAACAGATTAATCCTTTACAGGTTAGGATGATAATAGACAATGTACACAGTGAGTTATTAGCCATGTTAGAGGAAATGAGGATAACCGAAGAAACTTATAAGTTTTTAAGGATAGATAAACCCACCACACCCATATTCAAAGCCTTACCCAAGATTCACAAATCTTCCAGTGACCCACCACTTAGGCCCATTGTTTCAGGGAGAGGGTGGGTCACGGAAAACATTTCAATTTGGCTAGAATTCACACTTAAGCCCCATTTGGATAAAATTGGTAACATCTTAAAAGACACAGGGCACTTCTTGGGGCTATTAGCCAATGTGGTCAGACCGAATGGAAAGAAGTTATTAATGGCCACACTGGATGTTAACAGTCTTTTTACTGTTATAGAGCATGAGTATGGGGTAGCAGCAGTGGGTGAAATCATTAGTAATTTGGGACAACGGGCATGTCGACTCACTGTGGAAAGTTTGTTACTCTTGGTGTTGAATAATAATGTTTCCTGGGACCAGGGTCTTTATATAGACAAGCCATGTGTTATGGCACCTGTGCTAACACTTATGCTAATTTAGTGTTATCCAAGTGGGAAACCAAGGAAATTTTGAACAACCAAGAATGGAAAAATAATGTCGTGTTGTATGTCAGGTTTGTAGATGATGTTTTTATTTTGTGGGATGGGGATTTGCCCTCCTTTGAACGTTTTTTAGCTTTCATTCATACTACTACTACCTTTTTGAGTTTTAGTGCTAAAACCTCCTTTACTCAGATAGATTTTTTAGATGTTTGTGTGGAACAGACAGCAGTGGGTTTCACTTCGAGGCTTTATAGAAAGGAATGTTGGCAAAATACACTGCTGTCTTTTGACAGCATGCACCCGAGGCATATTTTTCCTAACATCATAAAAAGTCAGGTGAGTAGGATCTCCAGGATATGCTCTGAGGATGCATATTGTGATGAGGAGTTGCATAAACTAGATCAACATCTCATAGATAGAGGTTATGGGAGATCTCTAATTAACAACATTATGAACAATAATAAACAATGTAGGAAGACAAGATATAAGCCTTGGATGAATTATTCAGACAGGGATAGACAAAACAATGCTGGTTTGAATAAAAGTAGGAATGAGAATCCCAAATTATTCTTTACTTATGGTAGTAACATCAAGGATATTTGTCGAATAGTGCAGAATAATTGGAACATACTAACAAGTGACATGGGATTGAAGGATGTAGTTGGTGATCGTCCCATGTTTAACTATAGAAGAAATAAGAATTCAAAAGACTTATTATGTAAAGAAATACATTTAGATCGAGGGTCATCATCAAGTATGAGCATAGGTACACACCCTTGTGGCAATTGTAAGGCATGCATGTATATAAAGGGTGACACAGATTTCAAACATCCTGCCATGAGCAAAACATTTTATTTTAAGGGGAGGGCCACTTGTAGGACACAGCATTTGGTTTATTTGGCCAATTGTGAACAATGTGCATGTTTCTACATAGGCATGACAAACAATATGCTCAAAGTTAGGATTTTGCAGCATTTGAGCAACATCAGAAACTGTGATTTGAGCAACGCCCTATATAGACACATAAGCCAGTACCCTACACATACTTTTAAGTTCAGATGTATAGTTAATATTAGGGTTAATGACAGGGGGGGGGGTGATATCAAACATAGAACAGCCTTAGCAGAGTCGAAATGGATAGTGGATTTGAGGGCTCATAGACCTCCGGGTCTTAATGATGTATTACCAATTAAACCTGCACTACAGAATAGGCGGGTTTTTGTAAGCAGATGATTGGATGGTCTGTATTTTAAATATGGTTGTTTTGTTGTTCCAAAACTATGTCTGATGAAGGGTTATCCCGAAAGCGCTAACTTCTTGTTTAATAAACGGTGATTTTATTGGTTTTATCTTGGCAGTGTCCTGCTACTTCATTTTTTGGAATAACTAAAGAAAGCCTTGTGATTATCCTTAGTGTCCTGTGCAATTTTTCTCTTGAAGCTGGCCTTAGACAATTTTATTAGTGCCCGTAGTTTTTTGCTACTACTGATCAGAGATGCCTTCCCTTTTTGGGATTTTGCTCTATCATGTAGTAGCTTCCTCTTTCTATTGTATAGTTTGTTTATGGCTGGGGTCCACCAGACAGGACGTCTGCCTTTGGAGGATTGGGTCTTGGTTTTATTTGGGATTGCATGATCCATGCATTCCTGAAGGTGTTCATAGAATGCGTATATAAAGGATTCTGTGGAATGGGCCGTATTTTCCACAGGCCCGGGGGCTTTGAAGGATTCCACCTCAGTTTTGAGGAGTGTGAAATTTGCTTTAGAGAAGTTTTTCACTGTGGTTTTCTGGGCAGGGTGTGGGGTCAGGATGTGAATATCCAGTGAGATCAGTTTATGGTCTGATCTTACAGTGAGGGATACACTTCTGGTCTGGAGCATAGAGTCCCCATGTTGGTGATGATCAGGTCCAGTATGTTTTCCCCTCTTGTGGGAGTGGTAACAAGTTGTTCCATAGCATTTGAGTTTATAAATTCTAGGAACCTTTGGGCTAGGGTGTTGGAGCTAGAGTAATGCTCCCAGTCTATGTTTGGGTAGTTGAAGTTGCCCAATATAATGGTGTTTGGAGAGACCTTCATATTTTCCAGTGTTCTCAGGAAGGCCGAGTGGGGTTCCTGGGTTTGGGAGGGTGGTCTGTAGCAGGCTATAAACTGGAAGGCAGTTTTAATGACCGTTAGTTGCCCATGGATAGTCTCTGAAGCTTCATGCTGTGCCACCAACCTGGAGGTGTGGGTATCTTTGGCGAATATTGATACTCCCCTCCTTTGTGGTTCAGTCCAAGTTTTGGGGCCAAAAGCATGGTATGAGGTATAACCTGGTAGTGCTGGGATGCTCTCAGAGCCTTGAACCAGGTTTCTGTTACTGCACAGATATCGATGTTCTCCATGCTAAGGAGAGTTTGAGTGCATGCATCTTGAGGTTTAGACTTCTGGCATTGAGTAGCATTACTCTTAGTTTCTTATCCCTTGTGATACCTATGGAGGTGGGTTTGTCTTCTGAGCCTTGCCTAAAAAAGGCACTATGGGGGTAGCAAGAGCCTTTGCCAATATCCAAAAGCCCAGGGCTGACAGGTGCAAGCCGTCCCTAGTGAAGCATCGTGGCTTGTCGAGCATGTCATCCCAGGCTGACAGGCATTGGATCCCCTTTGAATGACACCAATACTTAAGCCAATTGTTGAAATTGATCATCTTGTCTTCATATTGTGGCATCATTCTTGGTGAGGGTAAGATGCTACTCAAGGTCAGGGTCATACCGGCCTGGGCTACATGCTCAGAGAGCTCCTCTATGTCTCTTTTCATGTAGTCCAGGGAGGTATGTCTCAGGTCATTCACACCAGCATGGACAATGACTGAGTCATATTTGTACTTGGCATGCTGACATACTTAGGCCATGTCTGAGTACAGCAGTGGGCCACACATATCTGGCAGTTGCAGTTCTTACTCCAGACACTTGTCACTATTCACCAATCCTGCCTTGCGCACACAGTGATATGAAAACAGACCCATATAATATATTGGACCCCTGTCATAATTAAACTATGTACTACAAGTAATTAAGTTGTTCAAAGAAAGTGAAAATCCAAAGAAGATCAATAAATCTCCGATCAGTATTATCAAGAAACAATGAGCACTCCTAACATTATCCAAGCCATGTTCTGGCAAAAATATTGCCAAAGAGTCCATAGAGAACCATGAAGCTTTCTTTGGCTATGTCATAAATATCAATGTAAACTCATATATGTTCTGAGTCAGTGCAAAGTCTAAATGAATACATGTACATGACTGACATTGCCAACATCTTGTCAGGTTCATACATGTTTACCCCCCTCTCACTGACAAAAGGTCCCATTACCATACCTGGAGATTGTGAAAAGCCAGAAATCACATATACAATGGTTAAATAACTCTATCCAAACCTAAAATCACGGTGTCTATGGGATGACATGGTGTCCCTGGCTGTGTCATATGTGAACTCCAAAACAAACAGACCCTGCACCTGAACAGTCTGTTGTGACACACCCTCTGTACAGGATATGAAACTGTTGAATGGGTTGCAGCAACGTTTGGCACACTCCACAAGTGTTGGTGCACAACAGACCATGGGAACTATTGTCTTATAAGCCTAATATGCCTGATCTGCAAGGCCATGGAGTCCATCATTATGGAACTCATATACAGAGCTATTGGGAGCCTACAAACACCCAACCCTACCCATTTTGGTTTGGTCAGAGGCAGATCATGGTCCCTAAACCTGCTAGACAGTTTTCAAGGCAGTTACCCAGGACATACATCAATGAAATGAGCTCCACACGACCTACATAGACCTTGAAAAGCCCTTTTCCAACATCCCACACACATATCGTAGCCACAAAATCAACAACCTGTGCATAAACACGTATGTCATCTGATGGATTGCCAACTGGGGCACAGATAGATCCCACAAGGTAAGAATTGTGGTCTCCCTGTTGGACTGTAAGCTAGTAACAACTGCTGTCCCCCATGGCTCAGTCCTGGGACCCCTCCTGTCTAGTGTATACTTTTCAGAAATACAGTCAAACACACGAGGGCTATGGTTAGCAAAGTTTGTGGGTGACTGCAAAAAGGTTGTCATAATTGATGTTTAGGACAACAGAGACATTCTTAAAAAGGGTCTCAGTCAGACAGATGTGGTGTCAAAATTATGGCCTTGAGCTACAGTCATATAAATACCACATAGGTGCCAAAACCCTAAATATGGAGGTAATAATAAGGGAGCTATGGACACATGCGGATAGTCATCTCTACTTCTAGAAACACATTTACAAAGTGGTTAGAAAATCATGCTATGTGTTCCCACAAATTGCCGAGGTCTTTGTATGTAGGTCAAAGGAGGTTCCCCTCTACTCATCAGACATTAGACCCACCAGAGAGTATCACGGCACACTTGCGATGAATCTGACTAGGCACCTTCAGCAGCTGGAAAGACCACTGAAGTACCTTAACAAGAGGATTACTGGCCTCAAACAGTTGCCCCATGCAACAAGACTGAAGTTAACTCAATCTGTACTCTGTTGCATACTGTTTACTCAGGCGATCTCTGCCCAACAGACAGGTCCATGTCCAATGCAGAACTGATGTACATGCTCTATCTGAAGTAAACCCAAGCTCACTATGCCACATGCTCTAGGAATATCATTATCACAACAATAAATAGAACGTGTTGGAGGGATACATTACTAACTCACAGACTTCCCTTGCTTTGGAACAGGCCCCCAACCTACATTAAGCTGAGTCCCTCACTGACACTCTTCCAGAGGAGCCTTGATGAGTGTATGTGGAACTGAACTGTCACACCATGGATCACTTCATTAGCTCTACTACACAGAGGCCTAGGGAACTAACCCCATGTGTGGTGATAGCTGCATACTCTGGCCATACTACCATATGCCTTCAGGCAGATAGCCTATTACCTACCTATGTACCTATATATATATGTAGGGGGAACACAGTATAATAAGCCAAAGATGGATGGGCAGAGATGTGTGTAAGAGGGTGACCATGACAGGGAGCCATCCAGGACTGTCCCACCCAGCACACATCCCTATGGCACAAAAGACATGAGGTGCACATCTCACCCACTGCACATAACAGCCGCCAGTATCTGTAAGCATTACAGTGTATGTGGTGCATGTGCCTGCTGTACAACATGACTGTACAATGAAGTACACATCTACTATCTGTAGACATGTACCTGTCACACAGGTTCATAGGTATGTAGTAGACTATCTTCACAAAGGCATATATTAGCCTAGGCAAGTTGTGCAGCTTTCACCACCCCAATGGGTAGTCTCCTAAGCCCTAGTTCTAATAATCAGTACCCTAAGCCCCTTTCTAGTGGGGCTACTGATGTGATGCCTGGCGTGAATTGTCTGTTTCCCATCCACTCATCAAGGCTCCTATTGAAGAGTGTCAGCGAGGGGCTCTGTCTGATGTACACTGGGACTCTGTTCCACAGTAAGGCAAGTATCTGGGATGGTACTCTATCCCACCAGCATGTTGTATTCATTGTTGTGGTGAGGTTCATATCCCTGGAGTGTGTAGTGTGACTCAATTTTGTTATCCGTAGATGGAGCATGTTCAACAGTTATGTGTTGGACATGGCTCTGTATGTTAGGCAGAGTGTGCCTCTGAGTAATCAGTACGCAATGGAGAACAGATTTAGTTTTACCAGTTGTGTTGCATAACACAACTGTTTGAGGCCAGTAATCCTCTTGGTGAGGTACCTCTGTGGTCTCTCCAGCTGCTGGATATGCTTAGTCGAGTACATCCAAAATGGTGCATTGTACTCAATGATGGGTCTGATGACTTAAGAGTAGAGGGCCACCCCTACCTCTTTTGATCCTGATGCAAACCCTTTTTTGATTAGGTGGGGCACATAGGATTTCCTAATTACTTTGGCAACATGGTTGTCAAAGGAAAGATGACTATCTACTTGTGTCCCCAGATCCCTTATTACCCTGTCAGTTTTTAGGGGGTATCACCTATGTGGTAGTTTGTGAGTACTTTGTTTTCCCCAAAGGGGATTACTACGCATTCCTTCAAACTGAGCTTGAGGCCATGATTCTGACACCACACATCTGTCTCATAGAGTCCCTTCTGGAGAATATTTGTGTCATCCGGGGAATCTGTTATGGCATACACTTTACAGTTCCCAGAAAACTTAGTCAACCACAACTCTCCTGTGTTGGCATGTACTTTTGAGAAGTCTATACCAATCAGGAGGGGCCCCAGCACTGAATCCTGGGGGACACCAGTTGTTACCGGTTTAGAGTCTGACATGTAGCCAGCAACTCTTAATTTGTGGGATCTGTCTGTGAGCCAGTTTGCAATCCATCTTGTGATGTATGGATTTATGCCCAGGTTGGTGAGTTCATCTATGATACCTGACTGGGGAATGGTGTCAAAGGCCTTAGTGTGGTATAGCTAGGCTGTGTGGAGCTCCTTTCAATCATCTGTAGCCTGGGTAACTGTCTCAAAGAAATCCACCCAGTTCAGGAGGCGTGATCTGCATTTGACGAAGCCAAACTGGGTGTGCTCAACTGTGTGAAGGTTTCCAATGTCTTTATTGTTGACTTCCATTATGATTGGCTCCATTGCTTTGCAGATCAGACTCATCAGGCTCATAGACCATGAATGCCAAGGGTCTTTTGTGCCCCCACCCCTGTGGAGTGGGAAGAATGTTGCTGTGCAACATTCTATGGGTACATATCCTGTAGAGAGGATGTAGAGAGAGGTGTAGGTATCCTTGATAAATATGGATACATCCCCACCCTATGTGCTATGATCCAGGTTCTGATGCTGGAAGGTATGGAATGAGTAGTATCCTGGTAGTGCTGGTGTGTTCTCTGGAGCCTTGAACCAGGTTTCTGTTACTGCACAGATATCAATATTCCCCATACTGAGAAGTACCTCGAGTGTGTGCATTTGGAAGCTGAGACTTCTGGCAATGAGTAGCATTTAGCTCACTTTGTAGTTATTTGTGTTGGTTACAGGGTTTGGTTTGTCCTGAGTGACCGGTATTCCACACCTGAAGTCAATGCCTCATTGGTCCGATCTGACCATAAGTTAACTACCCTACATATCCACATTCTGCCCCCACACCCCCATTAAGGAAACCATGTTAAAAACTTTCTCCAAAGCCAACTTCATGCTTGTTAAGACAGAAGTGGTGAACTTCATGACACCCATGCAGATGGGCAAAACTACTGAACCCTACACAATTGCACTTTATAAGCACTTACATGAGTGCATGGATCATGCTATCGCAAACAGAACCAAGACGCTATTCTCCAAGAAAAGGAAGCCAGTCTGCTGGTCCCCTGCCATAAACAAACTGTAAAACAGAAGGAAGAAACTGTTGCAAAAGAGGGTAAAATCCCATGAGTGGATGAGCTCCCTGGTCAGCCTCAGTAAGAAGCTGTGATCCCTGATAAAACCCTCCAAAGCTAGTTATGAAAACAAACTCGCCACTGATTCTAAAGACAATCATAAAGCATTCTATAGCTATGTCAAGAATCTCAATGGCAACACTCAGATCTGCTCTGAGTTAAAGCACAATGGCACTAAATATACAGACCTAACTGATATTGCCAACATACTGGCAGATATGTTCAGTGCTAACTTTACCCAACTCTCACCCATGAAAGAGCCAATCTCTATACCGGAAGAATGCAAAGTTCTTGTCATCACAGCTGCACAGGTAAAAACCACACTCTCCAAAGCCAGGAACACAGCATCCATGGGACCAGACAACATCCCAGGCTGTGTTCTACATGAACTACAGAACAAACTGGCACCACACCTAAGTACCATGTTCAATCATAGCCTCACTTCAGGATTTGTGCCTGCTGAATGGCACACAGCAACGGTTATCCCACTACACAAGGGGAGAGCCACCACAGCCCCAGGAACTAGTGCCCCATTAGCCTGATGAGCCTGGTCTGTAAGGCCATGGAACGTATCATTATGGAACTTATAAACAAAGACATTGGTAATCTCCAAACTCTGGACCTCAACCAGTTCAGGTTTGTAAAAGGCAGATCATGTCTCCTAAGCCTGATAGACTTCTTTGAAGCAGTCACCAAAGCCGTAGACAAGGGTAAGGTGGTTCACACAGCCTATCTAGATCTTGTCAAGGCTTTTGACACCATCTCCCACCATGAATTAGGCATAAACTCACTAAACTAGGTATAAATCCCTATGTCACAACATGGGTTGCCAACTGGCTCACTGACAGAACCCACACTGTGAAAGTAGCAGACTCCAAATCTGACTTCAGACCAGTGAGAAGTGGAGTACCACAGGGTTCAGTCCTGTGTCCTGTCCTGTTTGGTATCTACTTCCCTGAAGTACAGGCTAACAAAGAAGGTCTTTGGCTAATGAAGTTTGCAGATGACTGCAAACTAGGAGCCATAATCAAAACTACTGACAATGAGGACATCCTACAAAAGGGCCTCACTGAGACAGATGCCTGGTGTCAAAGACATGGCCTCAAGCTCAATGCCAAAAAGTGCATTGTCATCCCCTTTGGTAAAAACTCTGTACCCATGAACTACAACATAGGCGGTAGTATACTTAACACTAAAAGTGTGATAAGAGACCTTGGGACACAGGTGGACAGTAGTCTCTCATTTCATAATCACATCACCACAGTAGTCAGGAAATCCTTCTACATGGCACACCTCAACACAAAAGGTTTCTCATGCAGAAAAAAAGAGGTCATTGTTCCCCTCTACTCATCACTCATTAGATCCATAATAGAGTACAACTACCCTTTTGGTATGTACCTCACAAGACATCTACAACAACT
Source organism: Protopterus annectens (assembly GCF_019279795.1). NCBI lineage: Eukaryota > Metazoa > Chordata > Ceratodontiformes > Protopteridae > Protopterus > Protopterus annectens. Next base: position 914,403,870 of record NC_056725.1, read on the forward strand.
GGAAAGGCCGCAGAAATACCTCACAAAGAGGATTACCAGCCTCAAACACACGCCCTACACAGATCGTCTCAAAAAAATCCAGCTTTACTCTGTCGCATATCGCCTACTCAGAGGTGATCTCTGCCTAACATACAAAGCTATGTCAAACCCAGAGCTGTTGGACATCCTCCACTTAAAGAAATCCCAATCCCTCCGAGCTACAAGCTCTAGGGACCTAAACCTTGTTACCACAATAAACAGAACATGCCGGAGGGATAGATTCCTGTCTCAGAGACTTCCCATACGTCGGAATAAACTACCTATCTATATCAAACAAAGCTCCTCATTAGCACTCTTCAAGAAAAATCTTGATAACTGGATGCAAAATAGGAAATTCACCCCGGGGATCACTTCTGTGTCTCTGCACAACAGTGGCACAGGAAAATAAATTTCTTGGGTGGCAAAAGCCAGGGTACCTTTTGGGCTAGGCTTGTATAGGCTCCAGGGCCGATAGCCTAGTACCTACCTATGAACCTATGAACCTATGAACCTTTGAGCCTTGCCTAAAAAGGTAATATGGGGACAGCAAGAGCCTTGGCCAGTATTCAGAAGCATAGGGGCGAGAGGTGCAAACCATCTGTAGTGAAGTAACGAGGCTTGTCTGTCATGTCATCACAGGCAGACAGAGACTGGATCCCCTTTGAATGACACCAGAAGCTCAGCCAATTGTTGAAGTTTATCGTCTTTCTGTTATATTGCAGTATCATGTAGGTGAAGGTAAGATGCTACTCAAGGTCAGGGTCATACCAGCCTGGGCTACATGATCATAGAGCTACTATATATCTCTTGTCATGTTGTCCTGGGAGGTATGTCTCAGATCATTCACACTGACATGTACAAAGAACATGTCATATATGTACCTGTTCTGGAGTGATGTAAGTGCTTGTGTTATGTGGCGGATCATAGCACCTGACAGACAACTGTCAGTAACCTTCCCCTTGTCCAGCTGAGTGAGTGGAACATCTGTGTGCCTGACTATGAAGTCACCTATTACTAGTGTGTTGGGTATGTTGTTTTGCCTTAGGGCCTGTTGTGAGACACACTGCTTTGGTGTATTATGTGTTTTCTGGCGTGTGCTTGGAGGTGCATGTTGCTTGCTTGTCTGCTTAGGAGGACACTCTCTCTTTTTCAGATTAATATTTGTATTCTCTGAGTATGGTAATGTGTATTTATGTGTGTGTTTTCCTGGTGCTTATATTGTAGGTCTATGTGAGACAGTTGGTGTTGTGGTTGTATGACCCTACTCCTCTTGACTGTATTGTCCAGTATTGTGTTGACAGAGCTTAGCCACTGGTTTGACTCTGTGTGTGCCAGCATGTGGTGCATCAACCCATATATGATATGGTCATGGCCTATGCATACAATACACTCACAATACACCTAGTATGATAAGCCTGCTGAGCTTAGCAAATGTGAAAAAAACCTTTGGGCAAACTGTCAGCAAGTAATGTCTGTATTGTACCCTGTAACTCCATATTGCTTGGTGAAGTGTAAAGACGTACTTAGTTTGGATTAAGAACCCCGCACTTACCAACTGTGTGTGTGTGTGTGTGTGTGTGTGTGTGTGTGTGTGTGTGTGTGTGTGTGTGTGTGTGTGTGTGTGTCTGTCTCTCCCTGGGGAGAGAGCAACCTTTTTGGAGACTACTCACACTCCTTAAAAGTGGTATACTCATCTTTGTCAAGTCTGATGATGTCACCATCCTACAAATATACCTGTGGAAAAAAGAAATCCCAGTAATGTGCATAGCGCGTCATGTAAATGTGTACTGCTGTAGTATCCTAATGTAGTTAGGTAGGGATTTGAATCCTGCACTTGCCAACTGTCTGTGTGTGTGTGTGTGTGTGTGTGTGTGTCTCCCTGGGGAGGAGTAACCTTTTTGAAGAATACTCACACCCCTTAAAAGTGGTATACTCATCTTTGTCAAGTCTGATGATGTCACCATCCTACAAATATACCTGTGGAAAAGAGAAATCCCAGTAATGTGTAGCATGTCATGTAAATGCGTACTGCTATAGTATCATAATGCTCTGCTTTCTCCATGAAAGCATCTGTTATCTTTGCCAGAGTGTGCTGGCACTTTCCAGACCTTAGGTCACTTCTGTATGCTCGTGACAAGCTTAGCCACTGCAGTGATCCCTGGGCTATGTCTTCCGTTTCACATCCACTCATCACAGTTTCTATTGAAGAGTGTGAGTGAGGGTTTATGCTTGAGGTATATTTGAATCCTGTTCCAAAGCAAGCAAAGTCTGGCAAAGATGACTAATCATTATAGGTGTGCAACAACCTCTGTGGATCTGCATGCAAACCCTTTATTGCTTATGTGTTCCACAGAGGGATTTCCAAAATGCTTTGGTAATGTGATTATCAAAGGAGAGATGACTAAACACATGGCTCTATGTATACATTAGTACCTGTTCCACATTTTGGGGGCTACTATCTATGTTGTACTCTGGGGATACTTTGTTTTCTAAAAGTGGATAACTATGCTTTCTTTGGCTTATAGCTTTACAGCATGAGTTTGACACCAGGTATCTGTCTCTATGATACCCTTTTGGAGGATGTATGTGTCATCTGGAGAATAAAGTATAGCCCACAGTATGCATTTTCATCAAACGTGGACAGACATATCCCTACTGTGTTTGCTTGTACCTAAGAAAGCTATATGCCAAACAGGAGTGGTCCCAGGACTGAGTGCAGGTGAATACCACTTGTTACTGGCACAGAATTGTACATGGAGGCTGCAAATGTTACTGTGTGTCCTACATCTGTGTGCCAGTTGTCAATCCATCATCTAACAATCGTTTATGGTCAGTGTGTTGAGGTTATGTATAATACCAGAATGTGGGATAGGTATGAATTGCTGGTGAGCTATAGCTTGTCTGTGTGGACCTCCCCTCCCTCACCTATAGCCTTGTTAACTGGCTTGAAGTCTACTAGGTGTAGGAGCCATGATCTGGCCTTTAGAGAACCTAAGTGGGTATGGTGCAGTGTTTGCAGGTTCATAATGTCTCTGTTAATGAGTTCCATAATGCTGTGCTCCATAGCCTTCCCGATAACATTTGTCTGGCTTATAAGGTGAGAATTTAGAGGATCTGCTGTAGTTCTACCCTTAATCAATTTATGTTAACATTTGCACTGGGTGTGACAAGGGTGGACAGGTTTAGGAATAAGTATATTAGAGGGTCAGCCCAGGTTTGAAGGTTAGTAGACCAAGCCAGATAGGCAGGATTAAGTTGGTTTGTACATGTGCTGAGGAGGGATGCAGAGTATATTGTGAAATAGATGCTAAGGATGAAGCCTCCAGGTAATGGGAAAAGAGGAATGCCTAAGATGAGGTTTATGGCTGTGGTGAGAGAGGACATGCAGGTGGATGGTGTGACAGCACAAGATGCAGAGGGCAGGAAGAAATGGAAACAGATGATCTACTGTGGCGACCCCTAATGGGAGCATCTGAAAGGAGAAGAAGAAGACATTGTAGCTCAACCCTTGTGGACTGTGAACACCATTACCATGCGTATGTAACCTGTATAGAGGCTGCATCTGGACAGTGTGTTTAGGTGAGTGGTGACTTCATATGTCAGCTTGTGTATGACACAGCCAGGGACACTGTCCAGTACCATTGCCACTGTGGTTTGGACTTTGGTAAAGAGATGTTTTAACTAGAGTGTCTGTGAATAAACAGGTTTTACATTCTTCAGGTCTGGAAATGTGGCCCTTGTGTAACAACAGGGTGGTGAAATCCGCATTCAAACTGTCTGACACAAAATTAGTAATGTCAGTCAGATAAGTGTACTTTGTGACCATTTACATTAACTGTGACCCGATCTGAGATTTCCCCAGTAGATTATACACAACACTAAAGAAAGCTTTAGTGTTGTCTTTGGAATCCTTGCCATTTTGTATTTTGAAGCTTGCCTTGTATTTTTATTGAGAGATTGTATTTTCCCAATGATACTGACCAGAGAGGTTATCCCTTCTTGGTATGTAACTCTTTTGGTACAATTTCACACCTTCTATTATATATTTAGTTTATGGCAGGGGTCCATGAGACTAATGAACTTTTACTATATAAGTGAGAATTTCTTGTGTTTGTGATAGCACGGTCCATGCAACCCTGTAGGTGAACAGTGTGCATTACTAAAGGATTATGCAGCTGGGACAGTGTTAACCTTAGTAATGCAAACCAATGACAGATAGCAACAACAACATCACCCACAGCACAGTGTCAACCCGTGTCATACACACGCATGCGTACTCATGTTCCAAAATGTGTGTAGTACAATGCATACTGGCCACCAATAGAAACTATGGAGTGTTAACACTGGCCAATACAGGGCATGTCACCCTGCTCATGTGTCCAATATGCATGTACATGCAGACAGTGCACCTCCACCATGTTGATAAATGGACACCTGCAAACCTGTGTTGCACACACCCCACATTTACTGTCCACTGTATAACGCATCCTGACACAACTACACACATCAGCCAAGTGGCACATGGGCAAATAAAACACAATTGGAATAAACACTGGTGAAAACAATACAACATTGCTAATTACAGCTTTAATGCATCATGCCTGCTCAGCTACACCTTCAAGGATATCATTACACTTTACTGCTGACAACATGCTACACATCCAGCCATTGCTATACTTAATTAAAGTCACCCTGTGCATCAGCACCATGTTAGCCTGTTCCTACATCAATGTTACAGATGACAGGAGGTGGCACAGGTTTCATCATATGCACAGGGTGTGTTGTTGGTTTGCCAGAGGCCTACACTGAGCCATACAATCGACATGTGTGTGTGAGTGTGTGTATGAGGGCCATGAGTACTGTTATGGGCCAGTGTTGATGTAATGTTTGCGGGTATGTGTTTGCCCTAGGTTTCTGGATTATGTGTGGGTGTTTGCATGCACACAGTTCCACCATGTGGCTGTCATATATGGGGATTTGTGAGATAGCTACAAACTGTACCTGGCAGGCTTTACAGATCACCGTCTCTGGCCATGGATATGGAACCTGTGCCTGGCAGGGGTATATCAGGTACTAATCCAGATTGGGTACTATCCGAAGAGGTTGACATATGTCCACTGGATCCAGGTCCCTGCTGGGACTGGCCAGAACCATGTGCACATGGTCTGCTAGGATGGCCTATGGACAGCCCCCCAACATTCTGGGGCTGGTACTGGCACTACGGGAGTGGCTGTGACTTGCTGGACATCTATGGTGACATCCAGCTGCTGATGTTGCTGGTATACATCCATGCTGACGTCTCAACTGTCCTGCACTGTCCTGACACATGGACATGACCTTGTGGAGGACATCCAATGTCTCACCCCAACGTCTATCAATGACTTCAGTGTAGTTATGTATGGCACCTGCTAGGTCATGGATACTGTCATTTACAGAGGTGTAATGAGCCCTCTGTGCCCTTAGCCCCTGTCTGGTGTACTGCTCCATTCATGACTGTGCCTCCATGACAGCCTGGGACATGCATGTGGTAGAAAGAGGTGTGGCACGTCTCCCAAGGGCATGATGACCAGCAGTCCTCTGAAGAGAACTCCTGGGCATCTGCCTATGTGGTACCGTTCCAGACATCTGGCTATGGCTGCTGTGTCCTGATACATGTGCCATAGATACCACACTATCCTGGCCAGTGCCAACCATACACTGTCCCTCAGCTAAGGGCAATGGTGATGATGGATGTACAGGCAGTATGACTGTGTGCATGGATGGGGTGGAGACTTGTGTGCTGTCAATTGGTGGCCCAACAATAGACCCTGACAAACCTGCCTGTGCCTCAACACACCTATCCTCATCATCACTGTCTGTCTCAGTGACATCAGGTTCCCTGCTGTATTGAACCAGCCCCACCTCGGCACCTGTGAGAGGAAAACAGGAAACACACTTTAAGACCTAAATATGACTTCAGACCACATGCACACATGCGCACATGTGCACATCACACATGCAGACATGTGCACATGTGCACATGCGCACATGCACACATGCGCACATGAACACATGCGCACATGCACACACACAAAACTACACTCCTCCCTAAAGCAGACACACACAACACCAGCAATCACAGAACATACACAATAGCAGGTGATGGTGGGGTACAATATCACAAGCAAAACAGTCATATCACACATGTCAGCATGTAGGACATGTGTTGCTCAACAGCATGCAGTGCAAGTGTAGTCAGTCCTTGTTACTAACAGTATACATGGCTTTGATGCATGTGTTTTGTTATTAGGTGATGGCCTTCCCCCTGGAATACAATGCCTATATAGACACAACTTTGCTGTGCAGGTATTCATAACCCTGTAATGTATTGTGCCCCATAACTCATAGGTGTACATACCATTGCTGGATATGCTACTGTGTGTCAGATAGGTATCCAATGCTGATTACAGCCTCTGTGTCTTTAGCAAATAATTGTGGACACATGTTTAGCACATGCATGATGAGTATTCACACAACATCATCAGTGGTGCATGTGTAATTGATGGAATACCATTCGGCCACATACCCAATGTACGGTACTTATGGTGAGTGTAGATCATATTGTGGGCATGCCAGTCTCATCCATGACATGGCATGCTAAAACACAACTGCATATTTAAACACTACACATACCCAATATGTGTCATATGACCTAGCCACTCAATAGCATCACAAGACATATATGTGTCAGTTGTGCAAATAGTGATTGGTATGCATACTGTTTAGAGGTGCATATGTGTGCACACATGCATCATTATGGTGTGTAGCAATGACAGCTATGTGTAGTACTGTGGTTACAATAACTGGATGGGGTATAGTAACATAGGCCATCATCATGAAGCATCAGGTGGTCACTCAAGGCTACAAATGTTTCACAAACCAGCACTAATCATGCTGTGCAGGAACTTTACTACCTTGGCTAAATTCACCATTTCACAACCAGTTGTTATATGAGTTTGTATGGAGACCAATAAGGAGCATTCCTTGACATGAATGTGTAGTGTGTTGCATAGTGTTTAAAAGCCCCAGGATAGGCCTCTACCCCTCAGGTATAGTATGTGTAATGTGTGGATGAGATTTTGGATACTGGAATGTGTCTTTACAGAGGGTTTGGGAATCCTTTATGTGTAGCATGTTAAAATGCTCTGTGTATGACATAGATGTGTATGTTATGTGCATGTTGAGTATCAACTGTGCCTATCCAATGGTCACTACAGTATAGCCACATTTGTTTGAGATGGTCTGGGTATTGCATTTGTTTGAGGCAGCTAATAACATTAGTGAGATGCACGTGCTCTTACACCAAACATGCACAGCATGCATTATGGGTAGGTGTGTTACATGTGTACATGGCCTACACCTTAACTATGACATGCATTTTTTTATTTACAATAATAAATGTAGAACACACTCACCAGTATCTGTCCGCTGCCTTAATGTCACCCCAGAGGGACCTACATAGAGATGAGACAGTTTGTCAGTGGCCACAACTGTGGCATTGCTACTGTGTGTTTGCAATCTTACAGTACAAGAACAGTTTACATTCACAGGGCTACAGATTATGTTCCAAATGATCAGTATTGCACAACAACAGACTCCACATCTTTGAACGACACACTCCACATCTCACATATGCATGATCTACCAATACAAATAACAGTAGTCTACAGATGTGCCATGTTACCTGCATGCTCCATGTGTGCTTGCTGGGTGGCTGCAACCTCCATCATGGTGTATGTCTGCTGCTGTTGTTGTTGGGCAGGTGCCACCAGGCTCATGAGCGGCTCCTCCACTCTGGTGAGGGGGGTATGGATATTAACACTGCCTCCTGTTGCAAGCTGTTGTCTACGCACATCAGCAGCATGCTGACGGACATGTCTGAGAAGATCACTGCAGTGGTGGCATACCTGCTCATATGTCTGGTTATGCAGCCCTACCTCATTGACCCTGCGGACAACATCTTGCCACATTGCAGTATGCCCCTGCTGGTCCTGGCTGGTTCGTGAGAACATGAGACGGTAGTGCTGAATCATACTGCTAGTAATGATATAATCTTCAGCTCTATTGTAACACGGGTTCCTGCGATGGGCCATGATCCCTGGAAGACATAAATACAAAAATATGTCTGAGCAAGTCATATGACACATTTAACATTATACAGTACAGATATCACTGAATTGCCATATATAGCAACCTATAAGCTAACCGAGAGTGAAACACTGTAACTACCACTTATCACTGCTCACTCCACAACTGCTTGAAAGTGCCTTGCTCACTCTCTATCTAATGAACAATGTTCTGCACAGCAACAAAATAAAATCACTATATAAGACTATACAAGAGTACCTGGCACACTGTATGCAACAAAATGCACCACCTAGCCACAGCAGATATACATCAAGCTGATGTGTAAAGAAATATATCATCCATCACAATCAGTGTAAGGTCCATTAAATGTATTACTATTATACCACACAACTTGTTAATGCCAAACCCGTAGCCAAAATATGTGCACAATTGGGAATATAGGTCACATACTACTGTAGTACACTATGAATGTTGCTAGATACGTAGTTATATGTTTTACCACACATATGTCAAAGGACATGTTACAGACATACCCACACACACATCAGACATAATTACAGGACACAAAAGTATGACAAACCAGATAAGCTTTCAGTGTGTACTATACAGTACTGTGTGCCAGTACTTACACAACCTTAATCTTGAGAAATGTAATCTGTGATGAATACAGGGACCACACAAAACAGTGGATGCAAGCAATGTGGACATACACCATACTTTGCTGTACAGGCCCAGAGCTTCAAGTAGTATTACAGTACACACAGGATTTGCATTCAACATCAGTACCAATCAATAATCATAGATGTAGTGCTTTAGCCTCCAATGACACACCCTAGTTAAAACCAAGGGACTTAATCACACTGTATGCAATAGCACTTGTTCTGCCTAGCAACAGAATACACAGCTTTTGCTAGGATCAAAGCAAGGACCCATAATACCATAACATAAACAGTTTCACACTAAGCTATCCCACAGATATATATCTTTGATGTATTCACAAACATATTGACCATCACAGTCAGTCAACAGTACAGAGAATCTATTGCAACAAGTAGATGTAGGTGTGTATGTGTATATATATATATATATATATATATATATATATATATATATATATATATATATATATATATATATATATATATATATATATATATATATATATATATACATGTATATATACATATACACATCCATTTGTCTACATATACATATATATGTAGGCCCATATACATTTCACCTTTCATAGTGAGAATATCAATTATACAAAGGATGCAAGGTGTACGGTAATGTAATAGAATCGCACAGTCTTGGGATAAATGCATTGAAGGTGTTCACAGCCCAGTAGCTTTAGCAGGCCTTATTCATTTCAACATTTCAAACTGAACAAACCACCCACAGTGTTTAACTACCACATGTCATATACCAGCACTGTATGCTGTCTTGTTTGTCACACACTAAAACCTACATACAAATATGTGCATACTAACCTTCACCAACATATATATCTCCCCCCTCTACAAACAGTTGTAATATATCCCCTGCTCTATGCACATATACAGATGTGAATATATATGACACATATATATTTCTCTGTATGTGTGTGGCATACACACACAAGGTCCACTCTGTTGTAAGTCCCTGGACCTCACAGCTGAACTGTTGGGCCTTGCTGCAACACAAACATGTGTCACATACAAACACACACTAACATTAGGGGGGTATATATGGTAACAGATGCTAGATAAGCATACTAGACTGCTACAGCAGTTGCCAATGCTAAGCTACACTTTAATATGACTATCATGCATGTGTTGTTCTGTCACACCCATGTTTATATAACGTTGGCGCTAATCCCAACAGCCATTGGTCACACTACTCTACAGAACACAGATAACATGGATCAGATCTTTGACATTTAATGATGAACTACACATTTCACAGGTATGTCCCACTGCCCACAGGAACACACAGTATTGTCCATAACAGTAGTTAAGCAGAACATCTGTGCATAAAGAAGTATTGCTGCCACATATGAATGGTTCACATTATGTAGACTATTCTTCAATAACATCTACTACATGCCAGTAAATACATATGTGTCACATACCTTTCCTTTGTATTTTTTGGTAATATTTATTTTTCCTTTTTTCTGTCTCTCTCTCTCTCTCTGTCAGTCTCTGCAATAGAGTGATTGAGTTTGTTGGCAGAGATTGCATCCTGATTTTGTAGGAATTTGCACATGAGCATGTGATGGCTTCTGCACCAATTAGTGGCCACCATTTGCTAATTACATGCAGCCTGCTGTGTAGTAAATGTAGTAATCACTGTCATAGCAAACCAGTACTATAAATTGCTGACTCATGTAGGTGTGGCCCTTTCAGCTTTCCAAGATGGAGATCATCCTTGTTTGGTGTGGACATTGTTTAAGACAGAAGGTTGGTATAGTTCTTATATAAGAAGCCAGGGGTGTAGCCAGAAATTTACATTTTGTACTCAGACCTAATGTTCATGCTTCCAGTACCCATTTGTCAGTGTAGAAATGTACTCACCCCTCAAAATCCTATCCCAAGATACATGGAAAGATGTACTTTCTTTTCAACTGTTACAATTAACTGCCTTAGAAAGCTAGTTATAGAGATGTATCCCTTTGGGACAAGAATTGTTTGTGAACTGCTATAATGTGAATATTCATTTACTCAGTTCTAAACAGTTTGTGCTTTTTTAGTGTTGACATTAGCATAAGCTGCTCAGAAAAACTGGACACATTTCAGTACTGTGAGTATGCTTACCTACATCCTTGGTAGACCCTACACACACAGGTATATTCTACATTTGGGTAGGGTTGCAGAAGTACAGAGAGCATAAGTAGCATTGTGTGGATTTTATCTTGCTGGACTTATAGGGTTGCTGTGTACATGTTAGTTTATCAAGGCAAGTAGTCTGTCTAAGTAACTCCCAACTGTGGACCTATCCACATGATAGCCAGAGAATATCCTGTTATTTTTTGTCTGTGCACCACACAGGTCTTTTCAGCAATAGAGCAATGACATTCTTACAGTTGGTTGCTACCAGTACATGGCTACATCCATTTGTATTTCAGTGTTGTATTCCTACATAAGGGTATGCTTCTGAAACTCCTTCCAAAGCTATTTGCACAGTGTGTAACAGCAGAAAGGCTGATACGCCTCTGTGTCTCTGCCTCTACCAGACCTCTCAACCAATCAGGTACATATTTGAACAGACTCAGGGAAAAGTCAAGAAAAAGTCAGGGACAATCAGGGACACATTTAAAATATTAATGCCATTAAGTTGAGACATTGAGAGAATCAGAGAATATGAATTAATACACCTTTTCTGAAGTAAAAGAAGTGTCTAACTATTAATTATTGTCATTATTCATTAAGTATAATTCACCACCTTTCTGGCCAAAGTCAGTAGTTTTCAGATGGATTCAGAGGGTCAGAGCTAAAATTTGTGTCAAAATCAGGGACATCCCTGAAAATTAGGGACAGTTGGGAGGTATGGCCTCTGCCCTAAACAGATATGCCAGTGTTTGTCCTGCTGTGATACTGTTTGGGGTTGTAAAGTAATGGTGTAACATTATTTCCTGCTAGAATGGCTGCTTCTCTTATCACAGTAATGTAATGTAATTCCACAACAACTTGTTGGTCAACATTCACAAAACAAGATGTATATCTACCATGGCTCAGTGATACTTCATGTTGTGTAGTGTGTGCAAGGTCCGGGGTTTGAGACTTACAGAAGTGTTTTATTTTGCTCCTGAGCAGAACAAGGGCCTTCCCATACAGAGTGACTATGGCACTTTTAAGCAGCTGTAAGCGGGTTTGCGCAATGCTACACATTGCTTAGACAAGCACAAACAAGCGCAAACTCGTGCAAACCTGCTAACTACTGCTTAATAGTGCTTACTTCTGCTCAGTCCTGCTCTAATTTCTTTGAAAGAAAAGAAAAATGGGGAGATAGGAAAGTGGTGAAAAAGGGGCACAAAGAGGGAAAGACAATATGGAAAATAGCTCAGGATGTGCAGGACTGGTGTAGGGAAGGTCCATAGCTGACCATTTCTTCAACAGCAACAGGTGTGCATGTGCAATAAATTTGGAGGTAGATGAAAAACCAACTTGAGAGAGGGGTGAGGACAACAAAGTATGTTGTAATGCCAATTAAATAACATTTCATGTGTCTAGTGGACATATGTGCAAAATGGGTAGCTATGTATGGGGCGTAATTTTTTTTTTGAGAGCAGATTGCCCTTTTTTTTCAGGTGAGAGTGGAATGTGGGGTAGGGGAAGTAGGTATATTTGGGGAGGTAGGTTGGGCAGGTAAAAAGACAAGACAAACAAGATGCATACAGGGGCAGTATATGACACATGTGGCGGGTGAACACCTTTGATGGGGAGGGATGTTTGGAAATTGCAAGCCCATGAGCCCCCAGATGGAAACAGTGGGACTGAGGTCCCCACCCATGGGCAGTCACCACTGCACCTTCATGGCCCAGAGGATGGCTGTGCTGTGGAATGTGTAGGAGGGGCAGGCTGACCCGGAAGTTATGCCACTCTGGCCTTAAGCTGATGTAGAGGTTCTGCAACAGAACGTTCAATCTGTCTACACACCACAGCTCGGACCGTCCGAAGGGTGATAGGTTCCCCTCCTCCACCCACACTTGCACAGGGGGGGGGCTGAGCCCCATACCCTGCAGCACTTCCACCTGAAGGTGGCACAGGGCCAATGGAGGAGGAGGTCCCAGGCTGGGCACCAGATCTGCTAGTGCCAGGTGCCATGGCCAGCTGAGGTGGGACAGGTGGGTCCGCTGGGACTGGCCTTCCCATACGAACTATGTTTTGGAGAGTTTAATAAAGATATGGGTTAGTAACAGTCAACAGCATTCCCAGTTAGTTATAACAGCATGCAGAAGTATTCCCATTAACCCAACACACCAGATTTTTGCCAGTATCACAGACTTGCTAGAAAGATACAGTTTAATTACTTAATATCACAACATATATCTCTGTTGTTGTTATATGTTACTATACTAGCTGAGCAAATGTTTTTAAGTCCTGTACTAAGTCAAATTCTCATCCACTGTACCTGTTCTTCTTTCATATTTTCTATCAAGCACCCACTCACTGAGCTCCATATCCTGTCCTTGGGAATCTGACTCCTCTGACCTGAAGGCTAAGGGACCCACTCCAAGCTGGTGTTACAGCATAGCAACTGCCATCCTGCTCCCCAAAGTATAAGAAAGGAAGCAAAAGTATGTTGGTATCCTAAACCTGCTAGTACAGTCTAGTATTGCCACAACTAATTGATGGTGACTAATAGGTCGCTTTAAGCCAGGATAGCCAGCAGCCTTTCCCGATTAGACTGTGTACCTTTCCTCTGTACAAATGCTGTACCTTACTTCTAGTAATTTCTATACCTGGCCTGTCCTCTCAGAATCTCCACTGTAGTTTTAGAGTTATACCACTAGGTGGCACCCTCTCCCAGTTTTTTCTCCCCTCTCAGCTTGCCTGCTACATCAACTATTTATCTTTTTTTTATCCTCTGGCCCAATCTTCATGGTTAAATATTCTCCACTTCTTCTCTGTGACTACTCTAGTACACTCCACTTAATTCTGCTATTATTATATTTTACTGATTAAACCCCCCCATACTTATCCCAATTCTACCCTATTTCTCTTTACTTATCTCTTTTACTACTCTACCTTACAGAATATGCTCTTTTACTGATTGTTTTTCTCAACATTCCGTCCTCTCTTGTCTCTACCCGCTCCATTAGCCCTGCAGGCTCACTCCACTCCCTTCCCTACCCCCAATTCCCACCCACCCCCAGGGGTCCTACTCTTATACTTTCTAACCACACCTCTTCCTCTTCCCACTCTCCGGTTCACATTTCCCATTGGCCAATTTCCCTTTCATTTCCCATCTCTAACCACTCCCCTCTTTACTCACCACACCCTCCTATCACTACATACTCCCACCCTTTTCACTTCCCTCCCTACCTATCACAACATATAACTAATCTTTCCAAATGGCCTATTCAACTATCCCTTTTCAAATTCGACTCTGCTTCATTCTTTTACTTCTACCATTACTAACCTTTACATATTTTTTTCTCCTCATATGAGCACCCATTATATCCACAAACTAACTACCCCAAACAACAAACCAACTCCCAGTCCATACCACACCTATATAACCATGCAAACATACCATACTCACCTAGCTACCTATTATCAAAGTATCATAGAACACTACACATTAAATATAATACACAATATTTCAAAAGACTGTTATTTCTCTACAGCAAACTCCCTATCCCAAGCCATCTACTACAACTCCTCACAGTAAAGGATGGTGATATTCATCCTAACCCAGGTCCATCTGCAACCCCTATCACTCTTCATTACCTTAATCACTCTATCAATTCTCCCCTTACAAGACCATCTAACTCACTCCTACTGGCTCATCTTAACATACGTAACATTAACAACAAAATAACTCAACTCCATGCTCTCCTAGAAGTGTACGCCTTTGACATTATTTGCCTAACTGAAACATGGCTAAAATCTGCCATCAAAGATAATGAAATTATCCCACTTGGATATAATATGCTAAGGCTTGACAGAGTGGCTAAGAAAGGTGGTGGTGTGGCCATTCTATTTAAATCAGGCTTTCAATTAACCACTTACAACTGCAACATACCTCTGGACTCCAAAGCAGAAATTCTCATTGCTAAACTTGAACTTAACAATGCTAAATCAATCTATATTATCTGTATGTATCTGTCCCCTGGAAATAACATAGCCACCTTGGAAAATATCCTCTGCTGGCTATCCCAACACCTGCCTCAAGAAACCATTATCCTAGACAATATGAATTTAGACTGGAATACCTATTGTAGTAGCCTCCTTACCACTCACATAAATCTATATGGTTTCTCCCAGACCATTACCTCCCCTACCAGAAGAAATAAATCTAACAAGAAAGCTAACACACTAGATTGGATTCTCACTAACAATCATACTCACTACTATGACTCTGGAACCCTCCCTGATGACATCAGTGACCACTCACTCACCTATATCATTAGACATAAAGCCAACACCCCTACCCCAACCTCTACCAGACATATTAGATCCAAAAAGAAATTTAACCCTGATCTATTCAAAACTGAACTTAGAGCTTACAACTGGGCTCCCTTAAAACATCTTCCTTTAGATGAAGCCGTTAACTTCTTTAACTCTACCTTCCTTGCCATTCTTAATCACCATGCTCCAACTAGATCTATAAGAATTAAGGCCAAGCCTGCCCCATGGCTTTCCAGCGAAACCAAACACAAAATTCACATCAGAAATAAATGCTGGGCCAAATGGAGAATGACAAAAACACCACTGACCAACTAACATTTAGACAGCTAAGAAATGACACTAAAAAGGCCATACTCTCTGATAAACAAAACTGCTACTTACAATATCAACAACCTAATCACAGCAACCCACAGAAATTCTGGGTCAGCATCAAGCAATTACTCCACCCAGGTCAATCTACAACACCAAACCCTCAAAATACAGACCTGAATAATCCAATCCATACAGCTAATACCTTCAATACCTTTTTTACAGATACTATCCAATTACTAGCCAGTCAACTATCACCTAATACCTTCACAATACCCTCATACTCCTCAACCCCACCGCCCCCTTTTCATTTCAAACCTGTTACGACCTCATTTATTCAAACCCTTTCGAACAAACTGAAACCATGCTCTCCTTCTGCAGACCTACTGCCTTCTGAATATCTACAGATATCATCCAAGGCTATAGCTTATCCTATTTCCTTATTGATCAATAGATCAATTACTAAAGGTTTCTTCCCCACATTATGGAAAGTCTCCCATATAATCCCCCTACATAAAGGAGGACATTCCACAGAAATATCAAACTATCGCCCCATTGCCCTACTTTCTCCCCTAGCTAAAATTATGGAGAAGTGTATCCATAAGCAATTACTCCACCATCTAATTGAAAATAACTTACTTTCCAACTGTCAACATGGTTTCAGACCCTCGCATAGCACTGCCACTGCCCTCGTGTCTTTCACTGACTATATTAACATGCACTGAAACCTGAATAACCTTTCTTCTGCAATATTCATCGACCTGTCCAAAGCATTCGACATGGTAAACCACCAAATTCTCTTAAACATCCTGAAATCTCTGTCATTAGACCCACTTTCCATAAAATGGTTCCAATCCTACCTTGACAAGCGACAGCAAGCAGTACTTTGGCAAAGCACTTTATCCACCCTTCTACCTGTTACCTTAGGAGTCCCTCAGGGGTCCATACTCGGACCTCTTCTTTTCTCTATATTTATTAATGACCTTCATCTAGCTATCCCACAAGCCACCTGCATACAATATGTTGATGACTCAACACTATTATGTTCAGCTACATCATCCCATGACCTTCATGCTCTCACCCAAAAAGTATTCAACATAGTTGAACAATGGTTCTCTCAGCATTGCCTCCTCTTGAACCCTAATAAAACCAAACTCCTCCTCTTCACTCCTACTCATAAGTTCTCCCCTCTCCAATTCTCAGTAACATCTACCAACGATACTATTATATCTCCTGACTCTACCACCAAACTACTCGGTGTCACCATCGACAATAATCTGAGCTTTGACATCCACATCAATAATACCATAAAGACTGTTAATAAAATAATTGGTACCCTCTATAGGATAAAACCCTTCCTTTCCCCCACTGCTAAAACTACTATTGCCCACACACATTTGATCTCTACACTCCTTTATGCCTCTCCCATTTTTACTAATCTCTCCAAGAATAACCTCAACAAATTGGAAATGGCTTATAATAACATAGCACGATTTGCTACAGGCAACCCATTCCGAACCCATCATTGTATAAATTTAAAACAGCTAGGATGCTTAGAACTACAACTCCTGATTAAATTTCACCAACTCACCCTTGCCCACAACATTCTTTATAAACCTTCTAATACTCCAAGTTTATCTACACTAATCACCCCCTATACAAATCTGAAGTCCTTACACTCATCTCACAAACTACTAGTCCACACCACAAAGCTAACAACAGAGCTGGGGATTCCTTTTTCTCTAATTCTGTAGGTAAATCCTGGAATCTTCTCCCTTGTGACCTCTACTCACTCACCTCATTATCTCTCTTTAAAAATAGACTTAAACTTCTCCACAAAACTCACTGGCTATGCCCCTGTTCAAAACCACACTAGTCATCTACCTCTACTAATTTATCTAACCTATCCAGTGCTTACTAGCCTCTGCTACTTTTTTCCATCATATCATATTTTTCTTATCTACCCCTTTTCTTTTTTTATATCCTCTTTTTACTTTCTCTTCTTAAGTAACTCCTTTGCTACATTACTACTCACCTAACTTCCTTTGTTTACCTCCATACCTGAAATTTTACTGTTTTATGATTTTTGTTCTCAATAATATATCCTGTTACAAACTCTGTACCATTAGTTACTTAATACCATTGTTGATGATTTTTATTTCCTTTTTGAAAGTTGCTATTTTTATTAGTACATTGATATTTTTTCTGTGTTGTTTGAACTTGTACTATTGTATTTAGACCATGTCTTGAAGCTTATCTCCCTGGGCCTCGACTGAAAAAGGACATGTATCCAGCTAGACCAGCCTGGTCAACAAATGTAAAATAAATAAAATAAATAAATTTTCAACAGTTGAAAAGCAAGCATAACACATGCATATATAGAACAATAGTGGACATTACAACAGCATGCAGGTTGAATTGATGGCAACAGGCCACCAATATTGTGGTATTTTAACAGGGCACATGCATAGAAATGAATGCAAATATTTATAAACCAATAGGACATATGTCCCAATAAATGTTTTGAGATTAGACATACCAATTGAGGTGTGGAATTGCATTTTTTATGCACATACAGTAGCGTGGGAAAAGATAGCTCAATTAACAACTAATATATCCTTCTAGTTTTCATTACATTCCTATTAACTGCAGTTATATGTCCCTTACATGTATTATTACACTACCCAATGTCCTTATATTGTGCAACTGGATTTTGCTAGATCATTATATACATGAGCTGTATCTTACATACAAACTGTCCAAGATGCAGATGTTACTGCAACATATTTTGAGAGTTGCTCACACACACTACAGCTAAGATGGTACACTGACAGATCTACTTTCATATAATTATCTATATATGTTCAGGTGAAAGTATCAGTTATATGTTAACAGCTCCCTACATTTCTGGCAGCACACTGACATTTCTGGGGAACGTAATACCAAGGTACTCATGTGCCAGATTAACCTGTACATGCTGGCCATGAACCAACAGTTGAGGGCTGTACATATGCATACAAGCTACTGGCACTCCCTTCATCCACGTTATATGGGCCTACCCAAGTGTGGGTTGATACTGCTTAATTCAACACTACTATTTGTAGAATGCAACAGTACAACAACATATCAAAGAAAATGACACAGACGCACTCCATGAATCATACATTTATTAAAGGATTATTACATCTTTATTTATTGGGTTAAAAGACTTTTTGAAGGCTCTCTCATTTATTTTATATAAAAGTACATGCAGAATAATTACTAACCTGCCTGATGACGCACCCTTTGCAGACTATCTTCATGGGCTTGCTGGTTCATAGCCCGGACATCTGCAGCTGTGAAGTAAATGCAGTGATATTGAGACATACATATCCATAGTATAGACACGCATAGCAATTCTTAACTACTTAATACAATGGCTAATTATTCAGTACTGGGGCATTAGGCATTGTATGGGATTCCTGGATACAATGGTCCAGTTGATCCTCCTAACATTACTTCAGGTCAGAATAATGGTGCCTGACCTGCTCACCAGTCTGAGGAACACCAGTGGCACTGGTGAGATCATGGGCAAGACTGTTCCAGGCCTCCATTTTATATTGGGTACCCTGGTAATGGCCCCGCAGGAGTCTTTCCTCATGATTGTGGACAAGGAGCCAAACCATTACTTTGGACTCCTCTATGCCTCAGCGTTGCACTCTAAATCGATTGCCTTCTCCAACAATGGCCATGCTGACTGCAGAATGAAGCTACAACCAGTTATAGCAAGTATTCCCACCTGTGGAGCTTAAATATGCCTCATTTCCTGCACTTATTTGTGATTGGCCAGTTTTGGAAAAACTCAGCTGTAGGCACACCTGCTTAGCTGATGTTGGCAATGTTTAAAATTCCTTTGATAGATATGTGTTTGTTGAAAGTGCATGAAATAGTTTTCAGCATTCTGAAATGGCCATATCAAGTAGACATATATATATATATATATGGGAACACTACTAAATCTCGAACGTTTGAAATCACAAATTTCAAAAGCTAGAGACTATGTAGCCGAAATCGCACATTACCGAAAGACCAGAAGTGCGAAAATCAAAATCCCGATGGTAAGGGATTTTGAGTTAGCACTTCTGGTGTTGCTGTTCAGGTAAGTATGTGTGTGTACGTGTGTTTGTGAGGGGCTTTAGTGTGTGTGTGTGTGTGTGTGTGTGTGTGTGTGTGTGTGTGTGTGTGAGGGGCTATAATGTGTGGGTGTGAGTTTGCCTTGTGTGTATGTCTGTGCGATCTCGGAGTTAGAATATTACATTCGGGGGTGTGGGGGGCATAGCCCTGCACATGGGGTGCAGGTGAAGCCCTCTTATCTTTAGTGTAGGGTGGTTTGTTTGGTTATGGGGAGGCTGTGTATATGTTTGTGTGTGTGCTGTATGTATGTAGCACTTTCGCGATTTTGAATTTCGCACTTTTAAAATGTCGGTAATGTGTGGTTTAGGGATTTTAGTCTCGGTATTGTGGGCTTCGGGATTGTGTAGTTTCGGTATTAAGTAGTGATTCCATATATATATATATATATATATATATATATATATATATATATAGATATATGTATTATATATATATATATATATATATATATATATATATATATATATATATATATATATATATATATATATATATATATATACACACATGTATATATATATATATATATATATATATATATATATATATATATATATTCATACACACATACACACAGGGATAGTAATTGAAGTTCTGAAATATCAAACATAAAATAGAAAAAAATTAAAAAGAAAAAATTCTTCTTTTACGTTTTTGCAGGGGGGGGTCAAGCCCCGATGCAACCCCCACACCCCCTGTTACTCAAATATACCAACTCCGAGATCACACTACAGCAAAGAAAATGGTGATTTTTCCATTCTGTGCTGTACAGCAATCTCCATTTAGAATGTTCGATGTTTCAGAGCTTCAATCATTTGGTCTTCAACCAAATGCAATGTTCTGAATATATATGTGTATGTTTGTGCATACCCATGTTTGATAATGGGTCAGATCAGTGAGCTATAAGGTAGCACAGTGATTTCCCTTCCCTTAAGTGACTAGACATGATGGGGTCCTTTGCCTTAGACACAATTGAAGGCACCAAACCTCTACCATGGCAATAAGAAGACCTACTGACAAGGTAAATATCTGTATAAAAAAGTCCTTCTCCTACAGTATAAACTTCCTTTAAAGGTAAAGCTAATAGCTCCATTACCCTCTTCAAATGAAAGCTGGACAAATGGATGGGAAAGTGTAAATTCACACCTGGACTGGCCTTTTTAAATTCTCATTTTAAGAGGACGAAATGAGTTAGTATTTCCTTGATGTTTTAGGTCCTTTTGAAATGGGACCTTTAGGCTAGGCTATAATGATCTTTCTAATCAATACCTCTGTGTGAACCTATGAACCTGTCACACTCACATAAAGGATTAGAAGAAATGGGATTTTCTTTTGTTGACTCCTTTGGCCTGGATGATCATCTGGATGGATAGATGTCTCTCTTTTTACTCACTACCCCCTCTGTTGGCTTAGGACCACTAGCCTGGGATCACATCTGATTAAGGATTCAAACACCTTTGTTGGGGGGAGACATTGAAGCATCCTGACCCTGGGTTACCTTGACTGCACTATTTCTTTATTCTTATATCCTGAACTTCTCCAAGAGGAGGGGCAGGGTGTACAGTAATGTAAACGCATGCCCAGCAGCACTACAACCCATAATGTGTTGACATCGGCCCTCATCTTAATATGCAGATATGCTTGTTTGACACTAATGCTAATCTGCTGCTCTCCAGCCTCCACTAGAGACAAACATTGTACGTACCTCAAAAACTCACACCCTCTATCCAAGGTAGGTAAGTTGACCATCAGTTTTTCAAAACTACCCCCCTGGCCAGCCTTGTATCTTCTCATGTCACAAGTCAGTCCCAGGTCACCATTGCTGCATACAAGGACTCTGTACTTGCACAAAAAGACTTGAAGAAAATGAGTTTTAGACAAATACATGTGTTCAGGTTGCAGGATAGTTATGCATTCATGCAATGGTGAGATAATTTGTTGAAGTATAACTTAATACAGCTTTGGCAGGAATAGACTAATTGCACTCTAGCAGTTTGTTCTAAACCTGTGATATAATATAGTAGAAACATAACTGAATAAATGGCTCATGGTTGGCTACAACAGAAACTTGATTATATCAACCAGACAAAAATAAGCATATTGAAGTACCACACCACCATGTTGACTTTTAGATGTGAAGAGTAGTTTATAACTGAATAAGACTTAGGGAAACCTCAATTGATTCTTATTTTTGAACCATATAAGATCACTCAGGAATATGCAAATTGATCTGACATGCTGTCCTAAAGTAAATCTAGCTAATCTGGTATAGATTCCCTTAATTTCTTTGAAAAAGTGGTAAACTAGTGGCAATGCAAATTCACGGGATAGCATAGACAGCAAGAAAGCTCTATAGAACAAGATGAGTGTTACCAGTCATTGATATTTTTCATCTATACAACATCCCAAGGAATTAGTCATACAAATGACTACATCTGGTATACAAAGGTTGCCACTGAGCATGCTACCAGTGGTGAGATCCAGTAGCTTTGGAGACCTCAGAATTTCTTTTGTGGTATTGTAGAAGAGGAGATGCATATGTCTGAGTTGGGAATCCTATTTAGTTCCCTTGTTTTCATTCATGTCTAAGTTTTTCAGGCATTGCTCAGGTACAAGAAAGCTCTCATGCAAACAGGTAACAATGGACTGTAGGGCTGGTGCTGTGTTAACAACAGTGGAGAATTCGATATAGGATCATAAGATCAGAGAAGGTTACTAGACTATCGAGCTGGAGGCCATTTCAAGCCTAGCTGTTTTATCCCAATGTAATATCATAGAAACTCTAGTCAGTTCCCAGTACTGAATTTAGTAATGACTGCCCATGTCCAGGAGGGGTGTCAGCTCCATCCCTGGTAAGAAATTATGATGCCCCATCCACTCATCCAGGTTTCTTTTGAACAGTGTCATAGAGATGCTCTGCTTCACATGAATTGGCAGCCTATTCCAAAGAAGTGGCAGTCACTCCCTCCAACATTTCCTATTCAAGTAGCAGCCATATTTAGGTTCCTGGAATGGATAGCTCTATTCCTGTTTGATTTAAGGATGTGCAGCAAATTCATTAGGTTTGGGTCAGAGATTTCTCTGTAAGCCAGGCATAAGTCTCCACTAAGAAGTCTATACAATACTGAGTAAAGTGACAGGGACTTTAGTCAGTCTGTGTAAGGCATGTGCTGGAATCCCTTGATCTTCTTAGTTAGAAACCTCTGAGATCTCTCCAATTGCTGCAGGTACTTTGCGCAGTACATGTTGAAAGGGGTGTTATACTCAATTATGGGCTTGATTAGTGACGAGTATAGAGGGGTTATAACCTCCTTTGACTACAGATGATGCCTTTGCTAATCAAGTGTGCTACATAGAAAGCCTTCCTTACTACAGTAGACACATGGTGGTCAAAATTAAGGTCACAGCCTACTTGTAATCCCAGATCTCTTACCACCTCACAGGTACATAGGATACTGTTGTTAATTTGATAGTATGAAGGGAAATTGTTTTTACCAGAGGGAATAATGATGCATTTCTTTACATTCAGTTTGAGACCATGACTAAGACACCAGTTGCTAGTCTGTGCAAGACCCTCCTGAAGTATGCTGACATCATTTGGGGATTCAATAATTGCACCCAGTTTGCAGTTGTCTGCAGACTTGGTCAGCCACAGCCTCTTAGTCTTGGCCTGAACGTCTGAGAAGTATATACCAAACAGTAGGGGCCCCAGCACTGACCCTTGTGGCACCCCATTGGTGACAGGTCTGCTGGTTGATGTGAAGTCACTCACTTTGATAGTGTGTGACCAGTTCGTGAGCCAGTTGGCAACCCATCTTACAACACATGGATTTGCATTCAGTTTACTAAGTTTATCCGTAATGCCTGAGTGTGAGATCGTGTCAAAGGACTTTGTCAAGTCAAGGTACACAAATTTGTCCTCATCAATGGCCCTGGTCACATTTTCAAAGAAACCCACCAAGTTTAACAGGCAGGATTTTCCCTTGACAAAGCCAAATTGGGTCAGATCCAGGGTTTGTAGGTCTCCTACATCTTTATTTATGAGGTCCATGATGATATGTGTCATGGCTTTACAAATGCGGCTGGTCAGACTTATGGGTCTATAATTCCCTGTGTCTTTTGCTAAGTCACCTTTGTGGAGGGGAATAACTGTTGCTGTTTTACATTCCGCAGAAACAAAACCTGTAGTTAGGCTATGATTGCATAGGGTACCTAATGGTGATATATGGTAACAACAGTGGAGTCATCAATATATCGCACAATAGAAAAGAACAATAGCTCATCACCCCAGCTGTCCTACTTTAATTAACTGGGATTACCGCAGAAACTTTCTGGGCAGTAGGTACAAGTACTCCTTGATGAGCCCTATGCAGACCATCTCAAGAAACTCTAGCTTTACTCCGTCGCATATCGCCTATGCAGAGGTGATCTCTGCCTAAAATGCAAAGCTATGTCAAACCCAGAGCTGTTGGACATGCTCCAGTTAAAGAAATCCCAATCCCTCCAAGCTACACGCTCTAGGGACCTAAACCTTGTCACCACAATAAACAGAACATGCTGGAGGGATAGATTCCTATCCCAGAGACTTCCTATATGCTGGAACAGACTACCTATCTATGTCAAACAGAGCTCCTTATTAGCACTCTTCAAGAAAAATCTTGATGATTGGATGAGAAATAGAAAATTCATCCAGGGGATCACTTCTGTGGCTCTGCTTGACAGGAGCACAGGAAAATAACTTTCTTGGGTGGTGAACGCCAGGGTATATTTTTGGCTAGGCTTGTATAGGCCCTAGGGCCAATAGCCTAGTACCTACCTATGAACCTATAAACCTAATTGGAATAGAGATAGAGTATGCTACAAATTTCACAGAACTTCTTAGAAATTCTGGCACAAACCCATCGTCATCAGCACAGCCTGTCCTCAGCTTGATTAGGCGTTTAGTTAGGGTATGTGAAACTGAGTTAAAAGATAACATTGGTGTGTTTGGATTCATAGTAATAGCTGTTTCACAGACAGATAATCATCAGTCCTGGATATTTTGTTGTTGAAAAACAGATTAAATTGACCTGCAAATTTAAGAAGGAAGATAACAGGTTTGGGTATGATGAATGTTTAATAGGACAACCTGATTTTAGGGATATCTTAATGCTATCCAAGAAATATATGTGGTTATTCTTTGATCCATGCTGTTTTTATATGTAGAAGTAATGTGATTTTCCCAGAGATCAAGAGCTGTACATTATTTTTAAGTTTCCCTTATTGATAAAGGTTAGCAGGAAATTTGATATCATGATAGATTATTCCACTGCTGATCTTTCTCCAGTAACATCATGATGTCTGTAACAGGCTATGGTAGATGTTAAGTATCTGTACCTAATTTACAGAGTGGGGTCGTCCTGTGCAGAATTGCTAGAAAAATGTTTTGAAAGCAGGTGACAGCGGTTCAAGCTAAAAGCAGAGAAGGATTAATTTCTTGATGCTACTGAGAGATGAGATGAGCTCTGCAACACAAAAATTCTGCATGCAGCAGAAAAATACAGTATTTATGCATTTTTCTGGCTTAATCTGCCCCAAGATGGCAAAGATGGGTAAGTGGTCCCTTAGTATGGATGCACCCAGTGATATTTATCATAGCTGGAAGAGATACTGCAATCTAGTGCACTTTCTCTGCCTGCACCTTTATCTGCTCAGGCAGTAAAATTGATTACCTGAGCCAGTCCATGTAGCTAAAGAGTAAGATGGAAAAGCATTTCTGATAATATCAGATAACATATTCTAATCTTTGTTGATGCCATCTCTAATAATGAGCTCTCCTTTTACATTGGAAGTAAGAATCTTCTAGATTCTGTTTATGTGAATCTGAAGGAATATTTGGTAGAGCCAAGTATATTACTTTACCGATTTTTTTGTCACTGACAAACAGGGAATCTCACCTTGTGGAGTATGAAGCTTCTATCAAAAATGTTATGCAAGAGATTGCATCTGCACATAATGGCAGTGCCTGTACACCTCTGAATATCCTGTCAAATCTATGAATACTGTATCACAAGCCTATATCAGCAGTTACTATGTGTTTCTGGATTCATGTTTCAGTGATCTCACTCTCAATAGGACTCATTCTGTGCTTCTATCCTATTTTGATTTGGCTCATATATTGATGCCAAGTCTACTTCACACCCATCGGTGATCTCATTCAGAAGTTCCCTCCCTGCCTTCTAAATCCCTTACTGCAGTATCCTACCTCCATTGCTAGACTGCTTGACACTATCTAATTTTCTTCCAAACTGGCTTCAACAGCTGCTCTTATTTCAACTACATGTTTTGGAACAATGGTAACTGTAGCCAGCATCTTCCCATCCTTGTCAAAACAATTTCTTTCTTACAAGAATCATGGCATGCAATCGCTGCATTATTCTCCTTCACTCTTCTCCATTCCAGAATCTCTCAGCTTAAACCATCAGCCCTTTTTCATCACTGAACACCAAAACTCTCCCCTCCAGGCCCAAGGGGCCACTCATATGTCTCACCCTAGAAGGTGCTCAATATTGATGCTAAGCTTCATCTTTTTTTTTTTTTTAGTTCTCTTCTGCTTCATTTTTTCCTGCTTGCTGCAATACCCAACCTCCATCACAAGCTATATCAGTTCATTTCTAAGGCTGTGACAGAGCAGAACCTAAGGGCATTCTGGGGTAGGGGGGAATTTGTGTCACTAACTACTTCTACCAGGGGATTTTTATTTATGACCTATCCCTTTGTTCTACCTAGCCTCTGTTTTTTTTCCAAGGGCTACTTCACTTTCTAGACCATGGATCTCCACAGGTAATACCTAGATGATTGACTTCCCCTTGGGATGGGCACATTCATCCTTCCCTACCATTACCACAGACACCTGAGACACTAATTGAACAAGGGTCACCTGGTTTGTAGATAGGCCTTTATCCCTCTATGCACAGTGTATGTTAATTCTAAGCTTTATCTTAACATGCATTGCCTCTTCCCCACATCAGTTGCATGTACTGCCTACCTGTCCACCACTATAACACACCAGTGACTCAATTTTGCCACCTTCATATGTTCTCTATTAGTCATCTTATGCATTTTCATTATGGTCCCACCCTACTTCTCCATACTCCACATAACTCGCGTCGTCCTCACTTTTCCACATTTTTCTTATTCCCCTTCCCATGAATCTTCACTCTATGTTCTAGGCACAAACTCTCCTAACTCTTAAACTCAAATTACTCCCTAATGCATTGTGACCTGTGCCCTCCACAACAACAAACTCATCTCTAGATACTTCAGTCCACTTACAGTACTTCCATTCCTTTAAAGTCTACTTTCCATCTTATCTCTTCACTTTCTCCCTTCATACCTCACCTCTCCGGCTTTCATCAAGAAAATTGAGTTACTTAGCCTTTCCAAGTACCAATGATATAGTACAATAATAAACAATGATAAACAGCCTTACGGGGAGGGCTGTGTACAGTACAAAGTAGCTGTGCTCATGCCAGTGCAATTCAACAAATGTTCATTAGAAATATTCCTCTCTGAAGGGAAGTATTTTCTTCTTGATACCAGCCTGTCATTCCTATGATGTAAGAAGTTATGCATAGACTGGTTTGCCAGCAATTCATGCAAAAATAACATTATCATAAAATGGGAACATCCATTTTTCCTGTTTGAGGAAACCAGTGGATCTCAGTAGAAATCCCTGCTCAGTTCACTTGTCTGTTTTTATCAACAATGTATGAAGACTCTGCTGTGATGCCCAAGTGATTTCATATGCAGAGTGCAACTCTGTTGTGTCCTGGGGTACAGTAAGAGAAGGGCAAATTAAAATGGAGGAAACTTTCATTAGATTTTAACCCTGGTCATTCAAGTCTCCTGTTAAATGTAAGGAAAAGCATGTTTGGTGGAACAAAACCAAAGGTGAAATAAACTTAAGACTATTAAAAAAATGGTTCATATATTGATCTTTTTGAGTCCGCTAAATAAATTGGGAATCCACCATCTCAATAAACTAAAAGACAACTAACAGTTAAGCTGAAAACAAAAAAAAAAAATGAAAGTGATGACCAAGTAATTCTGATGGTAAACAAAATGAACAAAAGGTTGTGCGTGCTTCAAAGGAAGCTGTTTCCAAACAGATAAAGCAAGGCAAATCCAACAAGTTCCTTTCTGCTGTCTAAACTAAATTGTTCACTGTTCTGTTATATATCAACCTGCGTGTATTCAAATGTGATCCAACCTACCATAGGGCGCACCATTTACTACCCATTCTGGATCAGCGGAACATCACTATTCCTTTGTGAAGGAGGTTGGTGGCCAGAGACAGATAGTACACTGAAGCTTGTTCTCTTCACTTATAGTTTCAGGTAATATAGTCCCAAGGGCCCAAGCATTACATGCTTCTTATTGTGATATGAGCCATGGTGAGAACTTAGATTTATGAGAACTCACCAAGCTGTTCTTTCCATTAGAATTCTAGAAGTTTCTGTTCCTCAAATAGTTGTGCCTTGAGCCTTTTAACAAAATCAAGTTATATCATCACAGTCCAAACAAATGTTCATATATCTTGCACCATGAGTGACACTATGGAAGTGTAAATTGCAAACTGCTCAGTACAAACTAATCACTACAGAGGTAGCATTTGTTAGAATACAGTTCTAAAACTGGATTTTATAAATCACAATAAGTAATGTAAATATTTATTTTTGTAACTGTTTGCATATAGCTTACAATTTCTTAATATCTGTCTATCTATCTATCTATCTATCTATCTATCTATCTATCTATCTATCTATCTATCTATCTAATCTATCTGTCTATCTTTCTATCTGTCTAATTATCTGTCTTTATATGGAACTCCTGAATTTGGTCGACATGCAAAATGTCAACAGCTGCTAGAGCAACCACCCTTTTTTGACATATGTACATGGTCAATAGTGGTGGTAGAGTAACAGTGGAGGAATATTCCATTTCCCTGGGGATTGTATGATATCAGAATTAATATATATAATTAGTAGGTGGTGTGGGGGATTGTGGGGATTGCCACTTCTGCAAAAAATGATGTTATTTGGGTTTTGTTTTTGTATACGGCGATGATTTTCCTCATGCATGCACAGCTGACTGTTTGAGTTGTTGACCTTTTGTGGTCAACGTTCTTGCTGTTGACATTTTTCTGTCTTGCCCAAGGGAATAAATACTATATATATATATATATATATATATATATATATATATATATATATATATATATATACACACAATCTCATTTCACTGAAGTGGAGTACTGGCACTATGTAGAGTACTGTAAGGCAAGTAAAAGGGTCTATATTAGATCACCGAATGCTTAAAAAAGCGAACGGTGATTAATCGACCCTATGTAAGCGAAAGCTTACAATGTCGAACTGTTAGAACCGCGATATTTTTCCAATCGCTGTTCAAAAAAAAAATAAGTAAAACACTTTAAACATTACATTAAGTAGGGGGCTTCGCCCCCCACACCCCCTTACTTAAATATACCAACTCTGAGACCACACTACATTGCCGAAAATGGCAAAGTAACGAAGCAGCCAAGCAAATTCTTTCCCAGGGAAAGAATTCACTTAAAAGCCTCTTCGATATTTTGTCATTTCAGTCTTTTAAGTTTGACTAAGATGCATTCGAAAGAATGTGCCTTCTGTCTTCTAATAGGAATCCAAGTAAAAGATACATGCCCTTTTCCCCACTGTAGTGCGATCCTGGAGTTAGTATATATAGTGGGGGGGTGGGGGGTGTTGCCCGCCCACTTAGTTTCAGTATATATTGTCTACTGGAAAGAGTTAGTCACTGGTGGTGTAAGTATGCATGTCTATGGTTTAAAATGTATTGTTTTGAAGCTTTCAGTGAAATATAATTTAAAACCAAACCAGGTGGGGGGCTACACCCCCCACACCCCCCTAACTATATATACTAACTCCAGAATTGTACTACAGTGGGGAAAAGGGCATACACCTTTTACTTGCCTTACAGTACTCTACACAGTGCCAGTACTTCACTTCAGTGAAATGAGTTTTCAGTAATTTGAGCTTTCAGTAAATTTGGTCAGGGTGAATTCAAATTCAGTGAAGTAAGCTTTCAATGAAATAAAGTAGACCCATATATATATATATATATATATATATATATATATATATATATATATATATATATATATGTAAATGCTGAATGTTCATAACATCCATGTTCATAACATCTCCCCTACAACAACGATATAGCACAATACTGAAGTGCTATACATCAAACATGAAAACATTGTATATACATGTTTTTGCAGCATTCCATACTCCCTGCTAATTATATATTCCAAATGAGAGAATGTACTTTATGTGGAAATGGGCAAAACCCCAAGCTCAGCTGTATGCTGAACTCACTCAATCATCCACTTGCAGTGTACAATCTTTTGATAGTCAATGTTACAGCACTTAGATATTGTGCCATTTCAATGTTGTAGGGGTGATGTGTTTTACACACACACATATATATATATATATATATATATATATATATATATATATATATATATATATATATATATATATATAGGTTTACTATCAAAAGTTGGAAACTTATATTATTATGTGTAAGCGAATGCAGATATCAATTCTGTGTAAAGCAGAGCTTCTACGGTCCATGGATTTGTGTAGAATGCCACAATGATCACCAGGGCTTCACAGATACCTGTTAGTCTCTTAGTGTAACACATCTGCACAAAGGCCATCATAATGAGGGTACAAATAACCAGAAATAGGGAAATATTTGACATAGATATCACACAGAAATGTGTTAGAATGAAACTCTCTCAACCTGTTAGAGCAAGAAATCTGAAGAAAGCCATAAATAATGGGGGGACAAAGGCCCATAACTAGGGACAGATGTTCAATACTGGTGTTCCAAACTTAGAAAGCTGAAGGAATAATAGGTTGCACAGTACCATGAACTACTTGAAGAGCATAAAGTTTGACACTCAAATGTTTGTCATTAGTTTCTGACTACAGTCTACAATGACATGCCAATGATTAGCCAGAAAACTAAAATGTTATGAGGAAACGATCAAAATATGACAAAAATGTGGACATTCTGCACAAATCAGGATAGTTGAGAGGTATGACTCCTCAAATGTAGTTAATATTGACTCACAGCAATCCTGATATCATCCCGGTGATATGGCAGAAAGCCACAAATTTGATAAGGAAAATATCTGGACATCATGGGAATATCTGGACAGTTCAGAGGTATAAATGTGAAGTATATGGTCCAAACACAGTACAGGACAGTCTACCTACAGTGCAGAGTATTGTGATATCCCATTCCTGGCATTATGTACTGAAGATGTGTAAATGATCTGTAATGGGACATGAACTGCCATGTAAAATGAACATTCAGGTGAAGTGTATGTATTGAATAATACATGCATGGATTTCAGGAATGAACACAGGGAAAAAACACAGGTGAAATTATCTAATGTACAGTAGAGGAGGGCATGTCAATGGAAGATGGCTGTAGCAGGAACATCAGTCTCATATCTACATGGTACAGTCGGGACTGCACAGTGAAAATGTGTTTTATGTGACTCACACAAGGTGACATAACAATCAGGAAGATGTCTGTGTGAGATAAGCATCCTTACATGACTAATGCAGAGGACATTTATCAGGGATCTGCCATACAATTGGAGTAGGGTGCATATTGTGAAGCTATGCAGACTGATATGTCTGAATATGAGTGCACTCTCTGCAGAGTTTTCCAGCAAGGTGGGCACAGGTGAAGGCTCATGGAAAACATAACAAGAACCATCCACAATCATGGACAATATCAGAATGATACCACCATTAAACCCAGGGTCTATATTATAACACTGAAGTGTCAAAACTTCGAATGTTACAACATCTAACCCAAAATCACGAAAGCTGAAAACCTCGAAGACTGAGAACAGCGATTTTTTTCCCTGGGAAAAAAATTGCTGTTCCAGTACAAAACGCAAAACACACGAACACTACAAACTATTTCTAATGTGGGGGGCTTCGCCCCCACCCCCCTACTTAAATATACCAACTCCGAGATCACACCACAGTGGAGGAAATAGCAAAGCTGCGGAAACGGCCCACCAAATTCTTTCCCTGGGAAAGAATTCGATGTTCTGCGGCTTCGATATTTTCAGTCTTCGATCTTTCAAGTTCGAGGTTTTGGTATTCGAACTTTTCAGCATTCGATGTTTAGATATACACCTGTAATCCGATGCCTCTGACATAACATGTGCGATTTACAGTGATAAGAGATTAGTCTGCACACACACACACACACACACACACACACACACACACACACACACACACACACACACACACACACACACACACTTGAACAACTATTACAATGCATCCAGACTCTATGAGGATAACCATGCACACTCTCCTGGCACTGTAACATCTGCTGGAGGTGTTAGGAGGGACACTGCTATACCTGCATGTGACTGCATGGGCAATACAGGCCAGTTGCATTGTGTGCATGGGATATGTAAATAAATATATATATATATATATATATATATATATATATATATATATATATATATTAACAAATCCACCCCATGTGTCTTGTCAATGCTGGTGTTGGCATGGCTACTGCCTGTATTGCACTAATATCATAGTTGTTGTCAATGCTTGCCCACATTCTATAGTCCTTCAGGCAGCTATGTGGACACAGCATGTGTATGTAATCTGGGATGTCCTTCACTTAACTAATGGACAGGAAAGGGCCTAGTAGACAGCCCTGATGTATGAACCTGATCACTTGACCTGAGATATAGGTCACATCACACATTTCAACATAGTGATATACTACGTATGGGATACAATGGTGTACCCATTTGGTGATATAGCTGTTTATGGCCACATATGACAGTATTGAAGTGAATACCTCAGTGTAGATTTGTGTCAAATGCCTTTACCTGGTCAAGATCCACAAGATGATACTGTTGTCATTATACATGCCCTCGATGACATATTTCAGGACATCTATCAGATGTAGCAGATGTGATGTAACATTAACAACTCACACAGGTCTCTTGCACACAGCCAGAATATGAGTTTGTGTAGAAGAGGTCCATGATCACATGCCAGTCCACCTTACAGTTGAGGAAAGTCAAATGTGTCTATATATGCATGCATGCATCAGCTGCTGTCCCCTCTACTGAGATGGATGCATTTTGATGTACACCCTTCTATGAGAATATAGCCCATGTGGAGGGTGTACTGTAGTGTATATTGCACTATATCAGGAAGGTGTATATACCATAGTGATCTGTGATGTTATTACAAGCCATTGCTTCCATGTGATAGGCCTGGATGAAGGTAAGACACTGCACACTGCCTATTGTGATCTGACCTAGGGTTTTGACATAATCCCCATGTAGGTATCGTAGACAAACATTCCCAGCTGGGGATTAACCCTTATATCAGTAGATAGATAAACAATAGGCTCACCGACAGAACACATACTGTGAAAGTTAGTGAATCAACCTGTAACAGCAGAGCTGTCACCATTGGCAAACCTAGATCTTGCCTATGCTTGGCCCTTCACTGTTTGGACTCTATTTCTGGACAATTCCGGCTAAAGTATATGGCCATTACCTTACCAAGTTTGCTGACTCTTGCATACTGAGTGCAATCATTGAGTCCATCAATAGTGCTAATATAGTACAGGAGGAGCTAACACAGACAAATGAAGGGGACAAAGGCACACGATCTACAACTAAATGAAGAAATGTGTCTTTTTTATGCTGACCATCTGAAAAGTGGAATTCCATGTTCATCACGGCATTGACAACAGTCCTGCTATGCTGACACCCAGTGATACCAGCACTGGGAATATATGTAGATAACAGTCTGAACTTTGACCACCAAGTGTCCACACTGGTATTGAAAGCCTACGTATGTTATGCACATCATACATCATGCCATCATATGCAGATCATAGGATTGTATGACAGCACTATAGTCAAACCACATCAGAACAGTAATAGAGTATAATGCTCTCTTTTGCATATATCTTACCAGACACATGCAGCAGCTGGAGAGACCACAGGGCTTTCTCAGAAAGATAACACAGGGTCTACAAACCATGCTATGATGTATGTGGATAGAGTTAAAACTATGTCACTGTAATCTGCGTGGTATAGGATGAGGTGACGTCTAACTGGCCTCTAGGCCAGTATTTGACCCTGCTATGGTGAGACTACTGCATATCAAAAAATGTGATATAGATGATGACATCAGCAGTGTCTGAGGATAATGTGCAAATAACAGTGACCCACATGCTGGTATAAAAGGCTCTATGTAATGTCAAGCAAGAGCCCCCCCTCACACACACACACACACACTTGTTGGGGTGAAAATAGAACCCCTGCCTATCTAAGTGCATAGACCACAGATCCCAGTACTTTACACAAGCACCATGGCACAAGTATGACTTGGAGTGTGTCAGACAACACTTTATAGCTGATGACATCAGCAGTGTCTGTTGAATAGAATATAACAGCATCCCACATGCTGGTGTAAAATGCTCTCTGTAATATCAAGCAAGAGCTCACACACAAACCCAGTTGACTGTAGTGACACTAGGCAGACTGCAGAACTCAGTGATTTATGCAAGTGCCACCACACATGTCTGACATTTACAATATTGCAGGTGAACGTATGGTGGATGATATCGGCAAGCCATATGGAGGACAAAATGTTGGGTTGGCTGCATGAAATGGATGTGTAGGCATCTGCAAGAATCAAAATACTGTCAATTCATGGTACTGGAGAAGTAACTGTGAGATACATATGTCTGATCTTCTGTCTAGACACACACACACACACACACACACACACACACACACACACACACACACACACACACACACACACACAGAAACACACACACACACACACACACACACACACACACACACACACACACACACACACACACACACACACACACACCCTGTTAACTGCAGTGAGAACAGAACCCCTACTTATTTAAGTGCACAGACTATAGAGCACAGTACTTTATGCGAGTGCCATGGTACAAGTCTGAATTTTCAAGACTGCAGGTGAACTTATATAGATGACATCACCAAACCTTGTTGTGAACAAGATGTTGGGTGAGCTGCATGAAATGGATGTGTAGGCATCTATAGGAATAAAAATAGTAATTCCATGGTATTGGAGAAGTAACTGTGAGAAACACACATCTGCTCTTCTATCTAGAGACACACACACACATGCCCAGTTGACTGCAGTATGAACAGATCCCCTATCTGTCTAAGTACACAGACTACAGACTACAGTACTTTATGCAAGCAGCATGGCAAAAGTCTGACTTTACAAGACTGCAGGTGAAATTATAGTTGATGACATCAGCAGGCCATGTAGGGGACAAAATGCTGGGAGGCATGCATATGCTCATATCTTCATATGTTCATAGGAGGCTACTAGCTTAATGGCCCTATGGTGTTTAGAAGCCTAACTGTGCAAAAACATAAGTACCCTTATTGAGCTTAGTTGGATGGTCATAGCTACCAGGGCTATTTTGTGAGCAGGAACAACTGGCCCCATCCATGAGGGACATAGATGCCACACAACCAGTAGTTATGGTTGGGCTTGAACAGGGTCATTGAGGAGCATTGCTTCACATGTAGTGGGAGCCTATTACAGAATATTCTGAGTCATTGGGGAATATAGCTGTCTCCCTAGCATGTTCTGTTTATGTCACATGCTAGGTTGAGAACCCTGGGCCAAGTTATTCTTGCCCCATTTGATATTCAGATGTCCAGGGTTTCCAGTAAGGCAGGGTCTGGCATTGGCCTGTATGGCTAGCATAGGTCACTTCTCAGCAGCTTGCATGATACTGAGTACAATGACAGGTCTTTTAGTCTTTCCATGTATGTCATATTTAGAGGCTTCCAGGCACAACCTTGTGTTTCCTCCAATTGCTGTAGGTGTCTGGTGAGGTACATACAGAAGGGAACATTGTACTCAATTAATGGTCTGATAAGAGTAGAGTACAGCATTGGTCTGACCACCCTCATCTTGGATGTGATGTCCATATGTACAATGTGCACAATGCAGAATGTGTATGTGTCACCACTATGGACACATTGTGATGAAACTGTTAATTGATATCAACATGTGTTCCCAAGTCTCCCAACACTGTGTTTGAGCCTAGAGGGGTGCTATGTATATCATAAATAGCAGGGGTACTTCATTGCCAAGGGGGGACAATGAGCCATTGTATGCTTTAAAGTTCTTTCCATGAGTTTGGCATTAATCATGTGTATGTAGCAGCCCCCTCTGTAATATGTTACCATCATTGGGGAACCCTATATTACTGAGTCTAGTTACCAGTCATCTGCAAACTTGGTAAACCACAGGCCATCTATCATTACTTTCACTTCAGGGATGTAGCTTGCAAACAGTTGAGGGCCCAGCACAGATCTTTGTGGTATTCTAATGGTATGTGGCTAGTGGTGTAGGTGCGGTCCCCAACTTTGAGAGTGTGTGTTGTGTCAGTGAGTGAGTATGCCTATCTCTCTACAACTGTATGACTTAATTCACATATGGGAGATCTTCACTATGGCACATAAATGGGGATAGTGTCAAAGTCCTTGGATAACTCAATATAGGTGGTATGTCCTGGAAGCCCTCATCCACGTCTTTGGGTAAGTATCCAAGAAGTCCACAAGGGTCAATAAGGAAGATCTAAACTTGACAAAAACAAAATGGATAGGGTCAAGTGTGTTGAAGGTCACCTCTGTACCTGTGGATATGGCCCATGTTGATTCTTTCTCTAGCCTTGCAGATAATGCTTTTAGGCATATGGGTCAATAGTTGTAGTTCTGCATGCTACCAGACTGATGTGCATTGCATAGTGCACATTTTATATTACATTTTATAGTGTGGTTGATATATGTGTGGAAAAAGTACTGAGACCCCGGGGTTGTAGCACTTGGAGGATCCAACGCATGGATGTATTATAACGTGTCTGATTGAAGACTGCTGGAACAGGGATCAGTTTTGAGCTTTTTTCTGGTTAACTGGGTAACTTGTTTAAATCAGTTTGTTCATTTTCTATTGTTTTATATATATATATATATATATATATATATATATATATATATATATATATATAAATTGCACTTTATTCATCTGCTTTTACTGTATATGTGTTTCTTCCTACTTTATTACTAGGGGAATTGACTACAACTCTGATCTGCGATATATAACAATAAGTATCCTTTTCTGTGCATTTAAAGTGTTTTTTTGATTGTATCTGCTTTATTTTCTAAAAAAATATATATATATATATACATATATATATATATATATATATATATATATATATATATATATATATATATATATATATATATAAATATATATCTATATATATATATGCTTGTTTCCCGCCTTTCTAAGCTAGTATAGTCCAGTTTTCAGGTTAGTGCTGAATTCAGGGCTGTGTTACAAATCTCTGTGTTTGCCCATACCTTACTTGGATAGAAGGAAGTTTCTCTGTTCACCTGTGAGAGAGGGGAGCTTTGAGCAGCCTATTTGTCCATGGAGGAGTGGTTTCAGCCCAGAAATTAGTAGTTTATTGGCCATTTTGGGCTAATTTCTATCTCTTTCATTTCCCTGCTATAAATAACGCATTTAGTAACCACAAAGCACCAAAAAATTGTTGTCACACCAAGTAACAAAAACCTGTTCCACGAACAATAAAGGTCTTCCTCCCACAGAATTCCAAAAGGATAAAGTCCACCAGTAAAGTTATGTAATCGATTTATTTTCACACCAAACAAAAAACAAAAAATCTTAGAGCTTTCGTCTCCCTCCGGAGACTTCTTCAGAGATGAATTAAAACCACAAAATGCATCAGTTTTTATACTTTATCTAGTGGGCTGGTCAATAGGTTAATTAATTGATTAACACATTTCATTCATTTCCTTCTAAAAGTGAAATGCACACTGTTTTCATTGTGTGTAGAAAATACGATTTTCTCACAGAAAACATTGGTCTTTAAATTCAGTTATCAAATGTCTGTCTACAAATTCAGTATAAATATAAAATATATAACGTTATATTGAATATATCAAAATACATTGCAATATATTAAATGAATTCAATAAATCATAAGTACATTTAATATACTTATTATATTGTAGAAAAAATGAATGCAAAAAGATCAACATAACTTACAATGCTTTTTCTAATAAATGAATACAAATAGATCCACACAACAGTATGTCGTACCAAAACCTTAAGACATAAACAGTGGGAGACCACTGTTAACATACTAAAAAAGAAACACTAATATCCTGTTAAATATATTACATATAATAATAATGATAATATTAGTATAAATAGTATAAATAGTATAAAAATACAAAATGTAGAAATATAAATGGTAAAAATACAAATAATATATACATATGGATGAATTTAAAGACCAATGTTTTCTGTGAGAAAATCGTATAAATAACGCATTTGCCCGGTTTTGCACGCCGGGCAGTGCCAGTTAGCTAGGGTAAAACTAATCCCAGCTCCAAAAAGTCTCCTCTTCAATTTTTCCCTTGCATCTAGACAAACTTTCAACTTAAGCACTCAAGCCATTCATTTCTCAGCCCGGCACTTGCTCAAAACTCATAGCAAGCACTTATAAACCCTAGCACTAGACCCTCCTGTACTGTACAGAAAGACAAGGCTCTCTATTCGACCTTACCAGCCATCCAGTATAACAGTTCACCGTACCTATCCAGACATGTCCAAAGGGCAGTTTCAGGTGTACTCTCCAGTCCAACTAGTGAATCTGGGCATTTTGAGGCAATGTTACAACTGCCTCATGTACACAGACAGCCCTCTCCTCCTACTACCAAACACTGATACATGTGAGAGATGCAATTATACAGCCAAACTGGGGGCTAAGCTCTCTTAACCCAAGATTGGATCAGACAGTCTAGAGGAGAAGGAAAATACTTGCATCACACCACCAGTATCACATAGACCCATTAAACCAGCACCGGCAAAAAACACACATAAATACATGAAAACATACTCGGTGGCTCTAAATAAAAATCTGCAAAACCAACAAAGACCTCCAAAGCAAACATCCAAGCAACCTCCACCCCCCCAACACAAACCATGAAACACATACTTCACAAACCAGTGTGCCATGCAATCACAGCCCTTAAGGCAAAATAACATACCCAACATACTAGTAATAGGTAACTCTATAGTCAGGCACATTGACGTCCCATTCACTAGGCTGAATAAGGAGAAGGTTACTGTTAGCTGCTTGTCGGGTGCCAGGATCTGCCTGATAACACAAGCACTCAGGTCACTCCAGAACAAGTACAAATATGACTCTGTCATTGTCCATGGTGTGAATGACCTGAGCTGTACCTCCCTGGATTACATGAAAAGAGACATGGAAGAGTTCGCTGATCAGCCGGTATGATCCTGACCCTGAGTAGCATCCTGTCCTCAACAAGAAAGATACCACTGTATAAAGAAAAAAAAATCTCGATTTCAACAATTGGCTACATTTCTGGTGTCATTCAAAGGGATCCTGTGTCTGTCTGCCTGGGATGACATGCTCAACAAGCCACACTGCTTCGCTAGAGACGGCTTGCACCTGCCACCCTTAGGCTTTTGAATACTGGCCAAGGCTCTTGCCACCCCCATAGTGCTTTTTTTTAGGCTAGACTCAAAAGACAAACCCACCGCCATAAATAGTACAAGTAACAAAAAACTGAGGGTAATGCTACTCAATGCCAGAAGTCTAAACCTCAAAATGCACGCACTCGAGGCAGTCCTCAGTATGGAGAAAACTGATATATGTGCAGTAACAGAAACCTGGTTTAAGGTTCCAGAGAGCACCCCAGCATTACCAGGCTTCAACTCATACTATACATTTTGGCCACAGAACCCAAACCGAAATACAAAAGGTGGGGGCATATCCATATTCATCAAGGATACCCACACCTCCAGGTTAGTGGCACAGCACAATGCTTCAGAGATCATCCACGTGCAACTAACAATGGGCAAAACTGCAATTCAAATTGTAGCTTGCTACAGATCACCCACCATGTCCCAGGATCCACATTCTGCATTTCTGGAAACACTGGGAAACATAAAGGTCCTACCAAACACCCTAATATTGGGTGATTTCAATTACCCAAACATTAACTGGGAGAACTACTCAAGTACTAACTCCCTTCCCCAACATTTCCTAGAATTTATAAACTCAAACGCCCTGGTTCAACTGGTCAACACTCCCACCAAAGGTGACAACATATTGGTCATCACCAACATGGGCGACCAGTGTTCCACACCGGAGGTCAACCCCTTGCTGGTTAGATCTGACCATAAACAAATCACTTTGTATATCCACATTCCGCCCCCACCACTGGACAAGGAAACCACAGTGAAAAACATTTCAAAAGCAAACTTCACGTTACTTAAGACCGAGGTGGAAAGTTTCAAGCCCCCCATGCTGAAGGATAACGCTGTCCAAGCTGCAAAATTTTACTAATGCATT
This sequence comes from Protopterus annectens, assembly GCF_019279795.1. Taxonomy (NCBI): domain Eukaryota; kingdom Metazoa; phylum Chordata; order Ceratodontiformes; family Protopteridae; genus Protopterus; species Protopterus annectens. Next base: position 914,444,240 of record NC_056725.1, read on the forward strand.
CTATGGGCACCTACAAGAATGCATGGATCGTGCCATCCCAAGCAAAACCAAAACTCACTCCTCCAAGAAAAGGAAACCAGTCTGGTGGACTCCTGCCATAAACAAGCTATACAATAGTAGGAGGAAACTAGTACAGAAAAGAGTAAAATCCCAAGAAGGGAAGACATCCCTGATCAGTATCAGCAAGAAACTACGATCCCTCATAAAATCATCCAAGGTGAGCTTCAAAAGAAAAATTGCCAAGGACTCCAAAGATAACCACAAGGCATTCTTTAGCTATGTCAAGCGTCTAAGTGGCAATGCTCAGATCTGCTCAGAGTTAGTGCAGAATGGCACAAAATACACTGAACCGACTGATATCGCCAACATCCTGGCAGACAGGTTCAGCACAAACATCAACCCTCTCTCACCCCCAAAAGGGCCCATAACCATACCAGAAGAATGTAGAGTCCCTGAAATCACAGACATTCAGGTTAAAACAGCCCTCTCCAAAGCCAAAACACAGCATCAATGGGACCGGACGGGATCCTAGGCTGCGTCCTACACAAGCTCAAAGATGAACTAACCCCTCACCTAAACACACTGTTCAAACTCAGCCTCTCCACAGGCTACATACCCATAGAGTGGTGCACAGCAACGGTTATTCCACTCCACAAAAGTGGAGCCACAAAAGACCCCGGGAACTATCCCCCTATAAGCCTGACTATCTTGGTCTGCAAGGCTATGGAGTGCATCATCATGGAACTCATTAACAGGGACATTGGGAACCTCCAAACACTGGACCCTACCCAGTTTGGCTTTGTTAAGGGCAGATCATGCCTCCTAAACCTGGTGGACTTCTTTGAGACAGTTACCAAGGCTATAGACAAGGGAAAGGTGGTACACACAGCCTACCTTGACCTTGCAAAGGCCTTCAACACCATTCCCCATTCTGGTATTATAGACAAGCCTACCAGCTTGAATATAAACCTCTACATCACAAGATGGGTTGCCAACTGGCTCATGGACAGAACCCACATGGTGAGAGTTGCAGGAGCTAGGTCTGACTCTAAACCGGTTACAAGTGGCATTCCCCAGGGCTCAGTCCTAGGACCCCTCCTGTTTGGCATATACTTCTCAGAGGTACAGGCAAGCACAGGAGGACTATGGCTGACCAAGTTCACAGACAACTGCAAACTAGGGGCTATAATTGACTCTCTGGCTGACACAGACATCCTCCAAAAGGGTCTCACTGAGACAGATACCTGGTGTCAAAATCATGGCCTCAAGCTAAATGCCAAAAAGTGCATAGTTATCCCCTTTGGAAAAAACAAAGTACCCACAAACTACCACATAGGTGGTAGTCCCCTAAATACAGAAGACATAATAAGGGATCCGGGGACCCAAGTAGATAGTAATCTCACCTTTGATAATCACATTGCAAAAGTGGTTAGAAAATCCTTCTATGTGGCCCACCTAATCACAAAAGCATTCGCATCCAGATCAAAAGAGGTCATTTTGCCCCTCTACTCATCACTCATCAGACCCATCATAGAGTACAATGCCCCATTTGGGATGTACCTTACAAGATACCTGCAACAGCTGGAAAGACCACAGAAGTACCTGATCAAGAGGATCACTGGCCTCAAACAGATGCCCTATGCAGCTCGACTGAAGAAATTCCAGCTGTACTCGGTTGCATACCACCTACTCAGAGGTTAACTCTTTCTGACGTACAAGGCCATGTCCAACCCAGAATTGATGGACATGCTCCACCTGAAGAAAACCTTATCCCCTCGAGCCACACAATCTAGGGATCTAAACCACACCACAACAATAAATAGGACATGCTGGAGGGATAGATTCCTGTCCTAGAGACTTCCCATGCTTTGGAACAAGATTCCGATCTACATTAGGCAGAGCTCTTCACTAACACTCTTCACAAGAAACCTTGATGAGTGGATGGGAAACAGAAAGTTTACCCCAGGGATCACGTCAGTGGATCTGCTGGACAGAGGCACAGGGAACTAATCTAAGGGGGTGGCAAAAGCCAACACATTCTGGCTAGGCTTATAAATGCTGTTGGGCAGATAGCCTAGTACCTACCTATGAACCTATGAACTATGTGACATATTGCTAGATAGGGCCCTCAGTTTGTAATGTTTCCACATGTAATTTTATGTCATGCACAGGACATTGGCAGTAAACAGCAGTAATGCAACAATATTTCCATAGCACAACAAGCATTGGATTTGCACAATGGTCAGCAAAGTATATATGTATGGGAGATTCTCATGTTTACACATAGCTAAGCAGTGTACAACACAAGTTGCATTGCTAAAGTCTGACTGTTAGTATTGAGTCTATGAAATACACCAGCTGCTTTACTGACTCTTGAGGCAGCACATGTTAAATGCATTGATACATTCCTTTTTTGGGCCAGATGGTACAGGGTTTGAATACAGGTGTTTGTCATACTTTAAAATACTTTTCATTACAGAGTGATGATGCAGTGACAATAATTGTTTATAGGGGATGTGCTGCTATGTGTTGTCATAGCGCAGTGGTGTCAAGTGACACTGCATGAGAGTAAATGTAACTGTTTACCACCACTCACATAGGTGCAGGATGCACACCTTCGCGCAAACATGGAGCCAAAACATGAAGGGGTCAATTGCTTCCCCAGCAATTTATGTGTGGTATGTGCGATTCTATTTTTTGACAGAATTAAAGGTATTAAAATTGGATAAATAGTGGTGAAATGGGGAGCAAGCACCACTGAGCAATACATTTGTGCGTTGGTAAGCAGAAAGGCGTTACATAATTACAATTACAATTACAAGGTTATTGGATGTACAAGCAGTTGTGCATGTGTATTAGGCAAATGTGAAGGCCATGCCAGTCCAGACAGCAGTATTATGCTTACAGGAATACAGTACACAGTATACCCACAGTCATACATCTGATAATAAATACACACATAAATAAATAAATAAATAAATAAATAAATAACTGACACAGTATTACTGTCTCAGTCTTCATATATATAATTAATATCAGGTCCACTATCTCAAGTGTCATAAGAGAGTTCCTATAATGGGAAGTGGAACAACAGTAAAAGTGCATGGAATATCCTGTGTTCAAACCCAGGACCATGTGTATGGCAGTCCTATAAGTACACCTGTTACCACAAGAAGGTTGAAATAACACTTGTCTTTCTTTCAGTACATTGCTATTGACTGCAATGTCACAACATTGAAAAAAAAATTGCTCACCCTGTACCAGAACCCAGGACCATCTGTACTTCAGCCCTACACTTACAGCTGATGCAGCAGGAGTAGTTACATGACATTCCCTATTTTTCTAATCATTTTAAGGTCTTGCTGTTAACCACTGTGGAACACTGCTTAGTGTTCCATAGTTTTAATTGAATGCATCCAGATTCTATTTTTGGCTGTCTGGGTCCTGTCTGCTTCTTGGTGTCATCCAATTGCTCAGTTTGTTCTTTGCCAGGCTTCGTACAAATGGAAATGAGATAAGCACTCCAAACCCAGAATTCACTTCCTCCATTCCCATGATTGCATTATGTGGTTGTTGTTGTTGTGTCTTTCGGCTTTTCCCAGTTAGGGGTCGCCACAGCGGAACTCGGGTACGCTAAGGATTGGCAGTAGATTTTTATGCACCGAGTTGCTGGCCCTGACGCACAACCTTCAATGAAGGTACGCTCATTCATGCATGTCTCCACACAGAAGACGCTCTAACTGAGAATCAAACAGGACAACATCTTACTGTGAGGCGACAATGCTACCACAGCACCACCATTGCACAAATACTGGCCACACAAAAAAATTAGACAAAGATAGAAGAGGAGAAAAAGAAAAAAGGGACAAGTAGTTGAAATGAGGAAAATCATAGGTTCATAGGTTGGTACTAGGCTATCAACCCTAGGGCTTATACAAGCCTAGCCATAACAATTCCCTGGCTATTTCTTCCCACATTATTTACTTCCCTGGACCCCTGTCTAACAGGGCGACTGATGTGATCCCCGGGGTGAATTTCCTTTCTCCCATCCAATCGTCAAGGTTCCTTTTGAAGAGGGCCAAAGAGGCACTCTGCTTGACATGTATGGGCAATCTATTCCAGAGTCTAGGGAGTCTCTGGGTCAGGAACCTATCCCTCCAGCATGTTTTGTTTATTGTGATGACATGGTTTAGATCCCTGGAGCGTGTGGCTCTGAGAGATTGGGATTTCTTTAAGTGTAGCATGTCCAACAGCTCTGGGTTTGACATGGCCTTACCTACATTGTTCTAACATGCCAGAGGCTGTTTACCTTGGAGACCTGCTGCGGATATGGTTACGACCCGACGCGAGACTTACACCCTCTCCCCCAGATTTTCAAGGCCCTGCGAGAGCTCACCTGATGCTGCCAAAACCGCGATGCTTTCCAGGGCGTGGGCCCCTCTCTCGGAATGAACCCATTCCAGGCACCCTGCCCTTTACAAAGAAAAGAGAACTCTCCCAGGGGCCCCTGCTGGCTTCTCCGGGATCATTTGCATCACCGCACTGAACACCACGAGGTGCCCGTCTCCGCCACTCCAGATTCAGGGATCTGAACCCGACTCCTTTTCAATCGGCCGAGGGCGACGGAGGCTATCGCCCGTCCCTTTGGAATGGTGCTCGCCTATCTCTCAGGACTGACTGACCCATGCTCAACTGCTGTTCACATGGAACCCTTCTCCACTTTGGCCATCAAAGCTCTCGTTTGAATATTTGCTACTACCACCAAGATCTGCACCCATGGCGGTTCCACCCAGGCCCTCACCCTGGGCTTCAGTGCCACCGCGGCGGCCCTCCTACTCGTTGCAGCATAGCCCCCTCAGCTCCCAGCGCCGGCAACAGCCGAGTATGGGCCCGACGCTCCAGCGCCATCCATTTTCAGGGCTAGTTGATTCAGCAGTATGACACAAATGATCTGCCGAACGTATGACATGCACACAAGAAAATCATGGGTCACATCAGATATGTCTGCATAGATCTGGGTTTGAACTCTCACTCCAATGCACCTTCAGAACACAGGATGGGTGCCTTTTCCATCTTTGCCACACAAACAGTTTTGCAGCAAAGAACTAAATTCACTCTGCAACACAACCAATTGCAACAGCATCTACAGTGATATCAAATAATACAAGTGTTATTTGTACATTTATTACTTTAGGATGTAGTGCACCTAGTGATCACACAACCTGCTATGATTACTACTTGCAAATATACAGCTCTGTTTTACATTTCTGTGTTTGTTGGCCATTCTTTATTTATCTGACCAGTAATCTGAGACATGCAGTGTGTAAGCCATTACACATGATTGGCCTTAAAATGTGTGAGGATATTAAGTGTAAATAATATCATATGCAGTTGCCAACAAATGAAGGGCAGGTTGAATATTAAGGAACACAACCCGTGAATTGTGTGCTGTTTACTTACATTTCCAGCCTTACATCTAACACCATGTAGATTTAACATGAGACACCCTGTGGAAGTAAGGCAGCCTAATGTGCTGTTGTGTTTTCCTTCTCACAACCACTAATCATTCACAGTTACAATCCATTAAAAACAAGCACTAAGGGAGTGCCTGCACTATGTTTACATCTCATACACAGATCCAAGTATTTGGGATTCAGCAGTTCTAATGAGTTCACACCTCATTTGTATCTTCACCATGCTAATAGCCCTGAATCTAAACCATATAAAAAGGCAAGCTTTTAGCTAGGTAAACTGATGGTGAGGAAACTTGTTTATGTTGGAAAGACTGCCCATAAGTTATTTTGTCAGGATGTATCTGTACAGAGGAGTACTGAACTTCAGAAGGTATGCTTCCACTTTGTCAGCTACATTCTGTATATGCTGGAATTTATTTAAGAAAAATCTGAAGTAAAGGATTTTACAGTTTTATCTGTATGCATTACTTAGAAGTGTACTGGTGGCATGGACATGTTTGTCAAGCCATATCAGAGGTATACATGATTGCCAATACATGAGACTGGAATGCTGAAATATGTGCAGATGTATTAGGGACAATTCCCTTGATAGCACTTTTAGCATTTTAAATTTTTTTTTTAGCAAAATGTGTTATTTTCCTGTTCATTTTGGTCTGGTGGGGGAGGAAAGGTGAGTAACTGTTATGGCACAAACAAGAATAGACTGTTCTTTTGGGTGGAGCAAAGGTGGGTTGCTGATATTGCACAAACAAGGGTACACTGTTCTTTTGGGGGGCAAATATCAGTTAATGTTATGGCACAAACACGGCTTTGTTGCTCTTGTTACTCTCCTTGTTTTGCAACCTCCCTGTTGTTTGTAGTTCACATCTCTAAACTGTTTTATTTTTCTCCATTGGGTAATACTGACTGGCTACCTTTTCTATTTTATCTGGTAACAGTTATTTTGTAGTAGTTATGTGATACTTATGTGTATTATTCTTCTGTTGTCTTTTAGGACACCTAGGAGTATATCACCCAGGCATTCAATCCTTGGAGACCCCCCTTCACCGATGCTGTGAACTAGGTGATAGTGAATGCCTTTAGGCAATATGGTGGTTTTCTCCTGCAAAGGGGATGGGAGATATCGCACATAGAGTGCAAATATGGCACCAGATAGTTGATATTGTGAATGTCATGGGTGGTCATAGTAGGACATATGAGCAGGCGCACCACAGAGCCACTGATATGATCACATCTGCATAGAGGACAGCAGCTGCAGTAGGCTGTGTTCAGATGATTTCTGGAGGAGGGCCTGCTAGAGAACCACCACTAATACCCACAGAAGAGTTCCTGGCCAATACAAGGGATCCAGACAGCTCCCAAGAGAGTGTACTACAGCATGTGTTGGATGTCAGAGCAAATGTTTCAGAGTCAGCAAGCATATCCCAGGAGTAGCTTCCAGTTTGATTTTGGTATTTCAACAGTTGAATACTGTTGCATAGTAAAACGACTGAAATCAAAATGTTAGTTCTGTGTCACATGTCTTTTTTGGGGGAGGGAGGATTAAAGATTGCTACAGTTATTAGATTAGGTTGGAGTTGTAAGCCATGTTCTTGTTGAAAGTATAGTTAATGGACATATAAAGGGGTAAAATTAGTAAAATTAGAGTAAGAGTGTGGGTCATCTGCCACCTGATGTTAGTGTATCAGCAGACTCTTATGATGGTGAAACTGAGGCACAGTCAGGGATTCAGAGGTTGAATCTGACACTGAGGTTGACGTACAGCCATTTTATTTTTATTTTTATTTTTCTTTGGTTGTATAATTTGACATACAGCCATCCCCTGCAATGTCATCAGACACAGCTAGTAGGCCTATGCCTAACCATTCTAGTGAGCCCACAGACATTGGATAGCTGGCGGGCATGGCCATTGATCAGGGAAGTGTGGCTACTGCAGCTTCAGTGCCTGTCAACATAGTCAAAGTTTGGGTGAGGTACCACACAGGTTGGTTGATAGGGGTGCTCAGGGGTGGTGGCTCCTCCAACTGGGGCAGGTGTCTCTTCCTGTGCCACTCAAGATATGTTTATGGCAATCATGGAGGCAAAGGCATGTTCCCATAAGCGCTCCAGACAAATTCTCAGGATTGTAGATGTGGCACAGTCTGACATGCATGACTGCCTCGACCTTGTTGCCAAATCAATAAATCAGATGAATGAAACATTGGAATGAGTGGTACTTGTGATGGACTGAGGGATGTCTGTCATGCAACAAGCATTGTCTGTGATGGAATGTCTGCTAGGAGGGGAACGTCATCCTCATGGGAGTAATTCAGCCACATCATCTGCTATTAGCCAATGTTGTCTGTGCCCAATCATGTTCCTATATTGCCAGTACCTCTACTGCTCCATCAGTGAGTGCGTTGTCCACACCCAGATGTGGCAGGCCATGGGGTCATGGTTCTGGGCATCCCTGTTAAGGGAGCTCATCCAGCAGACATCAGTCACATTCAAGTAGCAGCAATGTATCTGACCGTGGGCATGAAAGTGCCAGTGCTACTGTTGGCAGAGCCAGTTCTCATGGTCAGGGAAGACAGCAATGAACTGCCACCTCTACCATGCATGGCTCACACGTGTCCGACATACCAAGCGGTAGAGCCAGCACAGAGCACATAAGCTTTGTGTTTGATTCTCAGGGTTTCTAGCTAAATTAGTGCATAGTATATCTGCATTTGTGGTGTTGAACTGGTAATTGTACATTTGACTTATATTGGCCTTGGAAAGTTAGACATTTGATAGCATCAGAATTTCCTATCTTTATAGTGAATGATCTTGTCAGGGGTGTGAAGTTAGAAACTGCAACGTGTATCATTACTTTCTAACTTCTCTCTTTAATGATTTTCCATTACAAATGTATGGTGCTAAACTGAGGGCGAGCAGTGATCATCAGTACTTCTGAGAGGAATGACTGTGTGAAGCTTTGATGCCTGAGGCCTACTACTTACTAATGGACACATATAAGTCAAATAAATCTCTGCTGTCACATATTAAGGTAATGACTGTACAAATATCCCACCTTTTACTTGCTTACCAGACCAATAAATGATATACAAGGATATGCCACATATTCATATTATCAAACAATACACTCCAGGTTCAGGACTTACTTGCAAATGCAGCAGTTGGCACAGGTTTAGTATAGGACTGGCTCTGTCTGATGCAAGCAGTACACAGCCAATACATAGGAAGGTAAAGGTTGTATGAGCTGCCTGGCATCAAAGTTGCTATATGTATGTGAGTAGGAGGAAGGTTTTATGCCCCTAGGTGGTGAGTGAGTGTGCTATGTGTTGTCTCTTAGTCAATGCAAGGGCATAGTGAGCATGCCTATGTCTGCTTACTCCCACAGCAGCTGGCAGTGCCCCATCTGACTCCTCATCTGCATGTGACTGTGGTGACCTTGGTATTGGTGATGGGATGTATACCCTTTCCCCTTTGCTGATCCTGCCAATGTTGTTTCCTCAGGATTATGCTGTGTAGCATGGCGCATTCTGTCAATATTTCTGTACATGTCCATGGATTATTCTGCAGGGCTCCCCCAAATGTATCTAGGCAATGGAACTGTGATTTCAGCAGCCCAAACACATGCTCTATGTATTTCTGGTTTGAGCGTTTGCCACATTATGGCATTCTTCCATGGGAGGGCGTGCATTTCTGATGGGTGTCATCAGCCACAGTTCCAGTGCATAGCCTGCATCCCCTAGTAAATGACAGTCTGGAATAACCCTCCAGCAAACAACTGGTACAGTTAGGAGGTGTGCCATTTATAGGTTCATAGGTGTGGCTAATGACCACAAAGACATTTTTAAGCCCAGCTATGCATCTCAAATACTTGAGAGATGAAATATTTACAAGCAGGGGCCTGGGAGATGAACCATTTACAGGTCACCTGTGTCCATTAGAGACATAGGTGCCAAACCAGGGATGAATTTCCTGTTCTGCATCCAATTGTCCAAGTTGCATTTGAACTGGGTTAAGGAGCAGCTGTGCGTCACATGGATCGGGAGCATGTTCCAGAGAAGGGGTAGTCTCTGGGATACACACCTGTCTCTCCAGCAGGTCCTACTTATATCATTGTCAATGTTTAAGTCTTTAGAACAGGTAATTCTGGTGCTATTTGTTTTGTGGGTATGCAGGGGTCTGACAATGCCTTGTATGCCAGGCATAGATCTCTCCACAAAAGCCTGTAAGAGACAGAATACAAGGATAGGTCCTGAGGCGGTCTTCTTTGGACATTTTACTTATGCCCTGTATTCTTTTAGTGAGGAACCTCTATGGGCATTCCAATTGTTGGACATGCCTGTTTAGGTACACACCAAACAGGACATTTTACTCAATTATAGGTCTGATGAATGCTGAATACGGTGGAACAATGGCTTCCTTGGACTTAGATGCCATACCTTTCTTTATAAGCTGCACAACATAGAATGATTTCCTCACTACTCTAGACACGTGATGGTCAAAGGCTAAATTTCTGTCTATGTGTGTCCCTGAGTCCCTGACTACATGTAAACTCTAAGAGGTGTGTTGTCAATATGATAGTTACCAGGGGTGGATTGCTTTCTGAAAAATTCTATTATGCTTTTTTGGCATTTAGTTTTTGTCCATGGCTCTCTGACACCAGTTGTTTGTCTGTGTCAGCATGTTGGATTCAACGATAGTTCCTAATTTGCAATCATCTGCAAATTTAGTCAGCCACAGACCACTGACATTGGCCTTGATTTCAGAGAAGTAAATGCCAAAAAGGAGTGGTCCATGGACAGATCCCTGAGGGATTCTGCTTGTGACTAGCCTCTTTGTAGAGGTGGACTCCCCAATTCTAAGTTCCAAGGTCCTGTCTGTGAGCCAGCTGGATATCTACCAGGTGACATACGGGTTTGTACCAAACCTCTTGAGTTTGTCAACAATGCCTAAATGGGGTATTCTATCAAATGCTTTGGTCAGGTCAAGGTAGGCAGTGTGAACCATTTTGCCCTTCTCCATTGCTTTGGTGAGCTTCTCAAAGAAGTCCAACAGGTTGGGTAGGCATGACCTGCTCTTGACAAAACCAAACTGGGTTGGGTCCAGTGTTTGAAGGTTTGCTATATCACTATTGACCATTTCCATGATGACATTCCTTGGCTTTACATATAAGACTAGTGAGATTTATGGGTCTGTAGATTCTATGGTCTGTAGATGGCCCTCCTTTGTGCAAAGCGAAGACTGTTGCTGTTTTGCTGTTGCCTATTCCTAAGGCGTGAAACCTGTTTGGAGGCTACAGTTAAATATCAATTCCAGAGGACCTGATAGGTCATGTTTCATGCTATTTAGAAGGCATCCAGGGATATTGTCTGGGTCTGTTGATGCACTGTTCTTGGCCTTAGAGAGAGCATTATGGACCTGTTCCCTAGAGATAACAGGGGGAGTTATATGTGATGGTATTACCTGAGGGAAGGTTGAGGGGGAGAGTGGGGTAAAGTCGGAACTTAATTTATCGGCCAGTAGTTTTACTATATCTTCTGCCTCAGTATAGGTGGCTCCATTTACATGAGCTAAGCACATCATTGTGTATTGCCTTTGAGGTTGCGGACATAGCTAAATAATGCCATGTGGTTGTCCTTGGCCTGGGAGACTAAATTTACCTCAGAATTGACTTTGTTAGACTTTATTTGTCCTCTGAGTTGTTTGTTTAGTTTGATGCGAGTGCTTTTATCCTGATGGGTGCTGCACCTCCTTATTTTTGCCATCATTTTCTTCCTTCTGTTATGCAGCCTATTGATTTTGTGATTCCACCAGGGTGGCTTGTTTTTTGAGTTAGTTCTGCACTTCTTCCTTGGGGGAATACAGCTGCCTCTATGCACCTATTAACATGCTTGTACAGGGTTTCTGTGAAACAGTTCTGCATAGGTACCGATGTTCTGAGGGTTTATGGGGGCTTGAAATTTTGCGAGGTTATCACTTAATAGCAGGAAGTTAGCCTTAGAGTAGTTTCCTGAATATTCCAATTTTACCCGGGGGGGGGGGTAGATTTTATTTTCACTTTCAAAGGAGAACATTTTGTGGTCTGACCTTACCAGGGAAGAGATTACAGTAGGGGGTGTGCAGCACTCACCCATATTAGTGAGGACCAGATTCAGTATGGTTGCACCCTTGGTTGGTATATTGACAATCTGGTCCAGGGAGTTTGTGTTTACAAAATCCAGAAATCTCTGTGCCTGTATGTTTGGTGTCACATAGGATTCCCAGTTAATAGAGTGGTAATTAAAGTCACCCATGAATATGGTATTGGTTTGGATGGTGAGTGTTTCCAATAATTTTAAATACATGGTATGGCTTTCCGGGGTCATAGAGGGGGACCAATAGCTTGCAAGGAACTGGTATTGGATTTTGCCTGTGATGATTTGAACATGGAGCAGCTCAGGTGCATTGTCCTGTCTGACCAGCCTTGACGTATATTTATTTTTGATCTAACCTGAGACACCTCCACCTTTAGTCCCTGTCTGTGTAGTAGCTGCTCTAAATGTGTAGAAGTCATTTTAACTTTACACTGCTGGTGTGCTCTGCTCAGCTTTAAACCATGTCTCAGTGGCCACACAGACATCGTCATTCTCTAGGGTGAAGAGAGCTTCTAGGGAGTAGAGTTTTTTGCTTAGACTCTGAGCACTCAGCAGTAATACATTTAGATTTTTTTTTTTTGGTTTTGATTTGCTATGTCAGAAGTAATTTCAGTTTGGCATTCCCTAAAAAAGGCACTATGGGAGAAGACAGTGTTTTAGCTAATATTCAAAAACCTAGAGTGGAGAGGTGCAGACCATCCCTGGCAAAGCAGCATGGTCTATTGACCATCTCCTTCCATGCTGACAAATATTCCACCCCCTTAGAATGACACCAGAAACTAAGCCAATTATTAAATCAGTCATCTTTTGTTTGTATTGTGGCATCATCCTTGGAGAAGTTAAAATGCTGCTCAGTGCTAGGCTTAAACCAACCTGAGGTACATATTCTAAGAGCTCCATGATGTTCACTTCATATAGTCTATGGAGGTATATCTCAGATCATTTAGTCCCACATGGACTATGACTGAGTCATACTGCTAATTGTGGTCCAATGGCCTAAGTGCATGTGTAATGTGGTCGATCTTAGCCCCTGGTAAGCAAATGACCATGACTTTCTCCTTACTCAGACTGGTGAAAGGGACATCAATGTGTCTCACAATGGTGTCTCCAATGACCAGAATGTTGGATTGTGTGGTGGCTTGCCTTATGGGCTTAGTAATAGAGGCTCCATGATTTGTGGCTCTATGTGTTGATGTGGGTGTTGTTTTGAAAGAGTGTATTTGGGACCGCTGAGGGCATTTGTTGTGTATACTTCATCTATGAGGTCTTTTGGGTTTAGGAAGGTTATATGTAAGTGCCTCAGCATGTGCAGGTCTATATGTCTGCGTTAAATTGTGTGTGGTGGCTGCAGCATGTGTACTACTGACACCCTTATTGACATTGAGTACTTTTGTGAGAGCTTTGCCTCCAGTGACATTGTGTAAATACATCTCTCACATACCATATCAGTTTGTTTGAGAATTAATTGTCTGTCAGTAAACATAAGGCAATTTCTACATTGCCTCAGGATGCCCATATCCACCAAGCTGGTAATGGAGATTGTGGGAAAGTTCATATCCATGGCAACAGAACATTTTTATGTTTAGAATATAAAGCAATGTGAAGAGTATCCAGTTAGCAATTCTGGTGACAGTGCTTGTCCCTGCAAACCAGTTGTCCTATGTGCAGCTAGGTACTAGTGAAATTTCAATTGTGCTTTAACAGGAAAAATGTCACTCAAGCTGTCTGTGTCTGTACAGGGCACTGCCAAACACTTGATGGGAAACTAATACATAGACCATAAAAATTTAAGGGTGAAGTGTTTAGGCAGATATTCTGAAGTTAGAAACAAACGAAGCAGTACTTACTGAAAACAAAGAATTAACTTGTCAAAAATAATGAAAAGAGGGGAGTCTCATGAATGGCTACTGCCTGGCTATTACTAGTGCTGGTCTCACCTTAGCTTTACTCTTTTGGGATACAATGCTCTTTTTCTTCTTCTGTCACTAGAAGAAAAACATTAGCACCAATCTCAAGAAGAGAAGCAGGCCACAGCCTGTTTGGTAATCCACAGTCTTGTCCCAGATGATACGACCACAGTCTTGTCCCAGATGATACAAGAGTCTGTAGGTTTGTTGTAGCCTTTTTTTGAAATATGCCTTGAATAGCAACCAGACCAATCAGGAACATCAAGCACAGACACTCACTGTCCATTCAGAAACAGTCAGGAATCAATGCACTTTGCACCTTCTCTCACCAGGAGTAACCTATAAGCACAAATTCCAGGCTGTCACCTATGAAGCAGTTATATGTGAGTCATGGTAATTGCCAGGGTTGCCAGCACACACATTCAGGATGAATCCTTTGGCATTACACACAATTTGGCAGTTAATGGAGTGGTAGCCCTTTCTGTTTATGTAGTGCCTATGCTGTTCCCCAGGTGGTGTGCTCATTTCTATATGTGTGCAATCTATGGCACCCAGTACTTCAGGGTAGTTTGCTACATAGTAGAACTCCTGCATATTTCTGGCCCTCTCCTCAGAACTTTGGGGAAAATATATGTTGTCACTGACATGTTGGAGCATAGTATTCAGGAACTGGTGGACGTTTCTGGATTCTGATGCCTGTGACACCCCACAGCATGTCCCCTGTTTGTCTCTGAAAGGCACTTGTAGCTAAGATTCTAAGGGCTACACATACCTTTGTCTCCATTGTGATGGGTTCCCCTTGGGTGGCTCTGGCTCTGAGTTGAGGACAGCAGAGGTCGCAGAGTTCCTGTAGTGTGTCCCTATCCACCCAGTAGCAGTCTACAATTTCCACATCATGTAGGTTGTGAAAAGTTAAACAGGGCCTGAAAACTCTTCTCTTTCTTGGCCTAGACCTGTTGGTAGCAGCAGCAGCAGCAGTGGCTTCAGCCTGTAGCACATACAAATGGATTAAAGCAGCAGCAAGCCCTAACATTCTGTAACATGTAAACTGCTTTCCATGGCTGTATTCCAAAAGTTTTGGAATTCACAGGAAAAGTCAGTATGGAGTCTACATGGATGGTTTATAGCTTGTTGAATAGCTCCAGCATGTTGGATCGGTTTATTAGCATGCAGTTCAGCTGCTTATGCTGTAAGTAACATGCCACGGTGTTTACCTTGTTTGCACTGGGGTGAACCTCTACACACCGCTTACTAAATCTAAAAGTTGCTGCAGCCACGGTGAAAATTTGCCATGTACCCTTTATTAAATCCTCCTTAGAGAAGAAGTAAAAGACTAAAATTTAAAAAAACATGCCAAAACTACAGTAAACTCAGACACCAAAATCATCAGCAGTACATCAAACATCACACCTCGCCAAGGGCATCACAATACACATAATTCATCATATGCTGAGTTTCTAAAGATTAACTTGCCTAAACTTCAAAGACCTACAAAAGACAACACAGGAACAAATCACACTCAGCATATTAAGCCTACTTTCTCACATAGCAAAAGGAGTTCCAAAGGTGCAGATATTGAGCCTTAAGGCAGGCATCGACCCAAATAAACAGTCTTGTTATAGGTGATAAATGTACTTCTTACCAGACTGAGCAAGGAAAAGGTGACAGTTAGTTGCTTGTCTGGTGCCAGGATCCATGAGATCAAGTATGTGCTCTGGTCCTTCGACAACAAGTACAAGTATGGCTCTGTCATAGTTCATGCTGGTGTCAATGACTAGACGTGTACTTCCCTGGACTATATGAACACAGACATGATGGAGTTCTCAGACTATGTATCCAAGGCTGGTATAATCCTGGTGTTAAGCAGCATCCTACTTTCTCCAAGGATAACTCTGTGATATGAGCAAAAAAATAATTGACTTCAATAGTTGGCTTAGTTTTTAGTGTCATTCAGAGGGGTCCAGAATTTGTCAGCCTGAGAGGATATTATCAACAGACAATGCTGCTTCACCATGGATGGCCTGCATCTGTCTCCTCTAGGGTTTCAGTTATTGGCAAAGACATTACCCCATAGTGCCTTTTTTAGGTAACATCAACCTGATAAACCAGCCAAAATAACAAAACAAGCAAAGCAAAATGTAAAGGTGTTACTGATCAATGCTAGGAGCCTAAACAAGAAACTCTACTCCCTACAACCTCTTTTCACCCTGCAGGGCATTGACATTTGTATAGTGACTGAGACATGGTTTACAATAGCCAAGAGCACTTTGGCCATGCAGGGCTATAATGCCTTCCACACTTTTAGACCAGCTACCACAGAGGAGGAGGAAAAAGATGGAGGTGTATCAGTCTACATTCAGAAGAGACTCATGTCAAGGCTGGGTAAAGCAGCATGATGCACTAGAGATTTTTCATGTCCAAATAACTGTCAGAAAGGTCCCATACCATATATTACCTAGCTACAGAACTCCCACTATGACAAAAGAAAGCCACAACACCTATCTACAGGAACTAGGATCACTCAGTATTAAATCCAGTACAATTTTCCTGGGTGATCTAAACTATCCAAATATACAGTGGAAAACCTACACTGCCACTGTTGCACAAGCACAGAGATTCCTAGACTTTGTCAATACCAACGCCCTGGAACAAATACTTCAGAGTACCCACTGGGGGGGGGGGGGTAACATCTTTGCTGATATGGGAAAATCTTGTACTATTCCTTGTATATCTTCATCACTTGTTACGTCTGACCATAAAGCAGTCTCCTTCAAAATAAAACTGAAACAAGAGATCCCTTCCATCCAAAATAGATTTAGAAATTTCTTTAAGACAAACTACTTCCTCCTAAGTGATACATTGGCAAGCTTCAAATCCCCATTAAAGCCAGGTAACTCTACCAAATGCATGCAAAAGTACATCACTACGCTATACCAGCATGCAAACACTGCATAGATGCAGCTATAACCCATAGGAATAACTGCAGGGCAAACCCCAGAAGGAAACCCACATGGTAAAACCATAATATCAACAAGCTTTATAATAAAAGGAAAATTATTTTGACCAAAAGTAAGAAGAGTAATTCCCAGAATGTTACAGCACCTGTCATTAAAATAAAGAAACAAATACCGAGCTCAATAATATCCGCCAAAGCCAGGTTTAAGGCTAAAATAGCTTTCCAAGCCAAAGACACAGATTTTTTACTTATGTTCGTAGTCCGAAAAGCACAATGCAGCAATGCAATGAGTTGATTGTGAACGATGTTACCTACACTGAGACTAATGATATAGCAAATCTACTGACTGATACATTTAGCTCTAACTTCCTCCCCTCTCTCTCCTCCTCTTGTCCCTCAAGATATACCTGAAAATGGCTCACCTCCAGCTATCACCCAAGACCAAGTCCTAAAAGTGTTATCAAAAACTAAAAATACTGCATCACTGGGTCCTGGCAATATCCCTGGATGCATCTTAAATAGCATGATGCACAATTTAACTATTCCCCTAACAACACTGTTCATTCTCAGTATCCACACAGGCTCTGTACTAAGTGAATGGAGAACATCTATAGTCATTCCCTTGCATTAGGGAGGACCTTCCATAGACCCCGGTAATAACAAACCCAAAATTCCAACCAGCCTTGTATGCAAAGCCAAGGAAAGACACAATCATTGATCTTATAAATCAGAGCATAAGAAGAATCATGGAACGTATCAGTCAGAACATTAGAACCTCCAAATACTGGACCAGTCTCTGTCTGGTATCATCAAGGACCATACCTCTTAACCTCTTAGAGCAAGAAATATGGACAAAGCCATAAATAAAAGTGGAACAAAGGCCCAAAAATAGGGACAATTTTTAAATATTGCCCTTACAAACTTAGAAAGTTGATAGAGTAACAAGCTGTGCATTAGCATGAATTTTCTGAAGGATATGAAGTCTGAAATCCAAATGTCTGTCATTATTTTCTAACTTCAGTCTTTAACTATTTGCCACTAATTTGTTAGAAAAACACAATTTTATGAAAAACAGACCAAGATTATGAGGCAAAAATCTGGACATTCTGTGAAAATCTGTATAACTGAGAGGTATTTCAAGGACAGGTGGTGGATATTTTTTGAAAAGGTCATCAAAGCAATGGATTAAGGCAAAACGGTGTACATCACATACCTTGACCTGACCAAATCTTTTGACACAATTCCCCATTCAGGGATTGTATAAAAGCTAAATAAACTGTAAATAAGCCCCTATGTCACTGACTGGATTGCCAGCTGGCTCACAGACAGGACACAGATAATCAAAATAGGGGAAGTTAACTCCACAAAGAAACTAGTCACCAGTGGTGTCCTCTAGGGTTCTTTGTGGGACTATTCCTGCTTGGCATAATCTTTTCTGAGTAAAAGCCAGTATCAACTGGCTCTGGCTGATTAAGTTTGCAGATGACTGTGACTTAGCCATCCTGTAGGAAGGTTTGACCCAGATAAATAACTGATGCCAAAATTGTGGGCTGAAACTAAATGCCAAAAAAAATCATTATTGTATCTTTTGGGATGTTATCTACCTCAGAGAACTACCACATTGACAATATGTCTCTAAGAGTTGACCCAGTTGTTTGGGATTTGATAACGTATGTGGGCAGTGACCTAACTTTTGACCAACATGTCAGTTGTTGTAAGAAAGTCCTTCTATATTCCACAGCTTATAAACAAAGAGATTGTGTCTAGATCTAGGATGTTATTGTCCCGATTTACTCAGCCCTCATTAGCCCAATCATTAACTATAAAGCCCCATTTAGCATGAATCTGTCCAGACACATGCAACAACTGTTACACCCACAGAAATTCCTTAATAAAAGGATGCAAGGTTTAAACAACTTGTCCTAAATGACTGACTCAAAGTATTGTCACTTTACTCAGTATCCTCCAGATTGCTGAGAGGTGACCTGTGTCTTGCAAACAAAGCATCCCCCGACCCATTACTGATGGATTTACTGTACATCAGCCAGTCAAATGGCATCAGAAATACTTGGTCTAGGGATATAAACCTCTTCTGCAACATCAGCAGAGGAACAGGTATATCTCACAGAGGATACAATACTGCTGTAATGGAACAGACTCCTCATCCACATAAAACAAAGTTCATCCCTGCCCATATTCAAGCACAACGTAGATCTATGGATGGGAAACAGAAAATTTACCCCAGGACACCTACATTACTAATGGACAGAGGCAGCTCCTAAATGCTTTATCCCATGCATGGGTCCCCTTAAAGTATTTATGGTATGATCCTACTTATTCTCATTAGGGGTAATATAGACCTATTGACCATGGATGGGTAAGGCTAATCTATAACCAAATGTAATAGGTTATGGCAAACACAAAAAGGGAAACTGGCCAGGCTTAACTCATTACATCTGAGTGACACCTCCAGGTGCATCTGCAGTTAACTCCCACTGATGCCTCTAGCTGCAAATATTGTTTGTTCATATTTGCATCAATAATTCCAAAACCATCCTATATACAAGGTTTTAAAATATTTCATCTTAAAGTTTATATAGTGGCAAACTCAGATGCATTAATATTTGACCTGTGTTTAGTGCAGATAAATACATACTAACTGTTGTTTTATGATATTAATTTACATAGATATAATTTTCACATTTTTCTAGATATCTCAACAACCAAGTAACACTGACAGACCTCCATAGCCTCATATGAAAGCTCTCAGCTAGATGAATAAAATGCTGCTGACAGTATGAGTATAACTTGAGTGGGTTCTTAGATATTGTAAGTTGTTTACAAAATATTACAAATGCAGTAGTTACTGTGTTTACTTTGTTTTGTAAAATTCAGTTTAAGACCTACAAAGTCTTTTCAGGCTTGTTGGCTGTTGGTGAAGCACCCTCCAAGAGGAAAAAACGCTGAGAGAAGAAGGGAGCCACTTTTGAGATTTTAAGTATTTTTTCTCTGTTTATTTGCTAAGTTTTTCTGCATAGCTGCCTAGCTTGAGCATTTTCTGGCTTGTTAAACTTGATTTCTGTATTAGTAGCTGTATTTAGAGCACAACCAAAAGCTGTTTGCTGAATTTCCTGTTTGCACTTAATTTTAAATCGTTTTTTTTTCTTAAAACTTGCATATTTTCTGTCCTTGACCTAGCACTCTTGTGTGGGGTCATTTACTGCACTGTTATAACTTGATATTACTTGTGAACCTCTGCTATCTCTGTAAAAAAACAAAAACAAAAAAAAATCTTGCTTTTTTCCCACTTTTCTGAGAGTTAAAAAAGTTCAGTTACAGGCTTGCTGTTCCTGAACTGTTTGAAAGTTTCTGTGAGGCCATTTTTGCTTGGGCTGAGGGAGGGTCTCTGTGTTCATCAGTGGCAGTGACTAACATTGAGCAGCTTCCCTGCCCCGGAGAGGTGGTTACTGACTTGAAACTGTAGTTTTATTGGCCACTAGGGGTCATTTCCATAACTCCTTCATCTTCCTCTCTTAAAACCTAGTTGCCTCATGGTTTGAGCGTCTTTTCAGGCTTGTTGGCTGTTGGTGAAGCACCCTCCAAGAGGAAAAAACGCTGAGAGAAGAAGGGAGCCACTTTTGAGATTTTAAGTATTTTTCTCTGTTTATTTGCTAAGTTTTTCTGCATAGCTGCCTAGCTTGAGCATTTTCTGGCTTGTTAAACTTGATTTCTGTATTAGTAGCTGTATTTAGAGCACAACCAAAAGCTGTTTGCTGAATTTCTTGTTTGCACTTAATTTTAAATCGTTTTTTTCTAAAAACTTGCATATTTTCTGTCCTTGACCTAGCACTCTTGTGTGGGGTCATTTACTGCACTGTTATAACTTGATATTACTTGTGAACCTCTGCTATCTCTGTAAAAACAAAAAAAAAAAATCTTGCTTTTTTCCCACTTTTCTGAGAGTTAAAAAAGTTCAGTTACAGGCTTGCTGTTCCTGAACTGTTTGAAAGTTTCTGTGAGGCCATTTTTGCTTGGGCTGAGGGAGGGTCTCTGTGTTCATCAGTGGCAGTGACTAACATTGAGCAGCTTCCCTGCCCCCCGGAGAGGTGGTTACTGACTTGAAACTGTAGTTTTATTGGCCACTAGGGTCATTTCCATAACTCCTTCATCTTCCTCTCTTAAAACCTAGTTGCCTCGTGGTTTGAGCGTCTTTTCAGGCTTGTTGGCTGTTGGTGAAGCACCCTCCAAGTGGAAAAACGCTGAGAGAAGAAGGGAGCCACTTTTGAGATTTTAAGTATTTTTCTCTGTTTATTTGCTAAGTTTTTCTGCATAGCTGCCTAGCTTGAGCATTTTCTGGCTTGTTAAACTTGATTTCTGTATTAGTAGCTGTATTTAGAGCACAACCAAAAGCTGTTTGCTGAATTTCCTGTTTGCACTTAATTTTAAATCGTTTTTTTCTTAAAACTTGCATATTTTCTGTCCTTGACCTAGCACTCTTGTGTGGGGTCATTTACTGCACTGTTATAACTTGATATTACTTGTGAACCTCTGCTATCTCTGTATAAAACAAAACAAAAAAAAATCTTGCTTTTTTCCCACTTTTCTGAGAGTTGAAAAAGTTCAGTTACAGGCTTGCTGTTCCTGAACTGTTTGAAAGTTTCTGTGAGGCCATTTTTGCTTGGGCTGAGGGAGGGTCTCTGTGTTCATCAGTGGCAGTGACTGACATTGAGCAGCTTCCTGCCCCCCGGAGAGGTGGTTACTGACTTGAAACTGTAGTTTTATTGGCCACTAGGGGTCATTTCCATAACTCCTTCATCTTCCTCTCTTAAAACCTAGTTGCCTTGTGGTTTGAGCATCTTTTCAGGCTTGTTGGCTGTTGGTGAAGCACCCTCCAAGAGGTAAAAACGCTGAGAGAAGAAGGAGGCGACTTTTGAGATTTTAAGTATGTTTTCTCTGTTTATTTGCTAAGTTTTTCTGCATAGCTGCCTAGCTTGAGCATTTTCTGGCTTGTTAAACTTGATTTCTGTATTAGTAGCTGTATTTAGAGCACAACCAAAAGCTGTTTGCTGAATTTCCTGTTTGCACTTAATTTTAAATCGTTTTTTCTTAAAACTTGCATATTTTCTGTCCTTGAACTAGCACTCTTGTGTGGGGTCATTTACTGCACTGTTATAACTTGATATTACTTGTGAACCTCTGCTATCTCTGTAAAAAACAAAACAAAAAAAAATCTTGCTTTTTTCCCACTTTTTTGAGAGTTAAAAAAAGTTCAGTTACAGGCTTGCTGTTCCTGAACTGTTTGAAAGTTTCTGTGAGGCCATTTTTGCTTGGGCTGAAGGAGGGTCTCTGTGTTCATCAGTGGCAGTGACTAACATTGAGCAGCTTCCCTGCCCCGGAGAGGTGGTTACTGACTTGAAACTGTAGTTTTATTGGCCACTAGGGGTCATTTCCATAACTCCTTCATCTTCCTCTCTTAAAACCTAGTTGCCTCGTGGTTTGAGCGTCTTTTCAGGCTTGTTGGCTGTTGGTGAAGCACCCTCCAAGAGGAAAAACACTGAGAGAAGAAGGGAGCCACTTTTGAGATTTTAAGTATTTTTTCTCTGTTTATTTGCTAAGTTTTTCTGCATAGCTGCCTAGCTTGAGCATTTTCTGGCTTGTTAAACTTGATTTCTGTATTAGTAGCTGTATTTAGAGCACAACCAAAAGCTGTTTGCTGAATTTCCTGTTTGCACTTAATTTTAAATCGTTTTTTCTTAAAACTTGCATATTTTCTGTCCTTGACCTAGCACTCTTGTGTGGGGTCATTTACTGCACTGTTATAACTTGATATTACTTGTGAACCTCTGCTATCTCTGTAAAAAACAAAAACAAAAAAAAATCTTGCTTTTTTCCCACTTTTCTGAGAGTTAAAAAAGTTCAGTTACAGGTTTGCTGTTCCTGAACTGTTTGAAAGTTTCTGTGAGTCCATTTTTGCTTGGGCTGAAGGAGGGTCTCTGTGTTCATCAGTGGCAGTGACTAACATTGAGCAGCTTCCCTGCCCCCGGAGAGGTGGTTACTGACTTGAAACTGTAGTTTTATTGGCCACTAGGGGTCATTTCCATAACTCCTTCATCTTCCTCTCTTAAAACCTAGTTGCCTCGTGGTTTGAGCGTCTTTTCAGGCTTGTTGGCTGTTGGTGAAGCACCCTCCAAGAGGAAAAAACGCTGAGAGAAGAAGGGAGCCACTTTTGAGATTTTAAGTATTTTTCTCTGTTTATTTGCTAAGTTTTTCTGCATAGCTGCCTAGCTTGAGCATTTTCTGGCTTGTTAAACTTGATTTCTGTATTAGTAGCTGTATTTAGAGCACAACCAAAAGCTGTTTGCTGAATTTCCTGTTTGCACTTAATTTTAAATCGTTTTTTCTTAAAACTTGCATATTTTCTGTCCTTGACCTAGCACTCTTGTGTGGGGTCATTTACTGCACTGTTATAACTTGATATTACTTGTGAACCTCTGCTATCTCTGTAAAAACAAAACAAAAAAAAAATCTTGCTTTTTCCCACTTTTCTGAGAGTTAAAAAGTTCAGTTACAGGCTTGCTGTTCCTGAACTGTTTGAAAGTTTCTGTGAGGCCATTTTGCTTGGGCTGAAGGAGGGTCTCTGTGTTCATCAGTGGCAGTGACTAACATTGAGCAGCTTCCCTGCCCCGGAGAGGTGGTTACTGACTTGAAACTGTAGTTTTATTGGCCACTAGGGGTCATTTCCATAACTCCTTCATTTGTCCTCAGAGGAGTGGTTTAAGGCAGTAACTTGTAGTTTATTGGCCATTTTGGGTCATTTCTTGTCTTTTCCAGCCCCTGCTATAAAGCACGCTTTAGTAGCGATTTAGCTGGAGTTGCTACCGTTGCACACTAGGGCATACCGTTGCACAGTAGGGCAGCGCCCGGTTAAGCAGGTTTAAACTGTTCGGGCTACCTAAAGTCCACTCTTCAAATTTTCCCTTAAAACTACCTTCCTCGAACTAAACTACTGATCTAATCAGCTTATCCTATAATTAAAAAGATCATCTCTACTTGACTCCAAGTAGACTATTCTCTATCTGTTAAACGTAGCACTTGCTCCTACAGTACTTATTACCTTGATACGGCACTCTTGTCATAGATAGTACCCCAAAAAGGCAACCCCCCATTTCTCGGTCACACACGTCCCCCGGAATCTTTTTTCAAGTTCTGTTTGTCCATTCCTGCTAGCATGTCGAGGGATCAGTTGCTAGTGTCCTCTCCTGCTCAGCTGGTTAACCTGGGAATATTGAGGCAATGTTACAATTGCCTCATTTACACAGACAACCCTCTCCTCCTCCCACAAAACACAAATACATGCGAGAGATGCAACTATACGGCCAAACTGGAGGCTGAGCTCTCTCAACATAGGACTGGCAAGACCAGTCAGGAGGAGAAGGTTACCACACACACTATAGACCCAGTCTCACATAGTACCATTACAACCTCAAATCATACACATAAACACACAAAGACATACTCGGAGGCTCTGATCAAAAATCTACCAAAACAGCAGAGGCCACCAAAGCAGACACCCAAACAACCACCACCTCAGAACACAACACCTGCAACACATAGACCTCACAGTCAGAGTGTCAAACAGTCACAGCCCTTAAGGCCAAACACAATGCCAGACACACTAGTCATTGGTGACTCCATAGTCAGACACACTGACGTCCCGCTCACCAGACTGAGTAAGGAGAAGGTCACAGTAAGCTGCCTGTCGGGCGCTAGAATCCGCCACATAGCGCAAGCACTCAGGTCTCTCAACAGCAGGTACAATAATGACTCAGTCATTGTCCACGCTGGTGTAAACGACCTGAGACACCTCCTTGGACTACATGAAAAGAGACATTGAGGAGCTCTCTGATTATGTAGCCCAGACAGGTATGACCCTGACCTTGAGCAGTATCCTACCTTCACCAAGAATGATGCCACAATACAGAGATAAGATGATCAGCTTTAACAATTGGCTTAAACACTGGTGTCATTCAAAGGGGATCCAGTGTCTGTCTGCCTGGGATGACATGCTGGACAAGTCACGCTGCTTTGCAAGGGATGGCTTGCACCTGTCACCCCTGGGATTCCGGATATTGGCAAAGGCTCTTGCTACCCCCATAGTGCCTTTTTTAGGCAAGGCTCAAATTCTAAACCTACCACCCTAGAACACAAAATAGGAAAAAAACTAAGGGTAATGCTGCTCAATGCCAGAAGTCTAAATCTCAAAATGCACTTTTCGAGGCCCTTCTCAGTATGGAGAACATCGATGTCTGTGCTGTGACAGAAACCTGGCTCAAGGCTCCTGAGAGCACCCCAGCTATCAGGTTTTACCTCATATCATGCGTTCCGCCCCAAAATCTGGACAATACCAAGAAAGGAGGGGGGGTATCCATATTCATCAAGGACACCCACACCTCAAGACTGGTGGCAATGCACGATGCATCGGAGACCATCCAGGGGCAATTAACCATAGGCAAGACTGCTCTGCAAATTGTAGCATGTTACAGGCCACCCTCACAAACTCAGGAACCTCACATGGCCTTCCTGAAAACACTAGAGAGGATAAATGTATCACCAAACACCATCATACTAGGTGACTTCAATTACCCTAATATAGACTGGGAACACTACTCAAGCCCAAACACCCTAGCCCAAAAGTTCCTGGAATTCATAAACTCAAATGCCATGGAACAACTAGTCACCATCCCCACAAGAGGAGATAACATACTTGATCTCATCATCACGAACATGGGAGCACAATGTTCAACACCGGAGGTGTACCCCTCACTGGTGAGATCAGACCACAAACTAATCTCGCTGGAGGTCCTCATCCCACCCCACCTGAAATAAAAGACCACAGTAAAGAACTTCTCAAAAGCCGACTTCACACTTCTAAAGACTAGTGTGGTCTCCTTTAAGGCCCCGAGCCGCGGAAAACAGTACTCAAGCCGCTGAATCACTTACAAATGCCTTCTACCAGCACCTGCAGGACTGCATGGATAAGGCAATCCCAAGCAAAACAAAGACTCTTTGTACCAAAGGCAAGCGTCCAGTCTGGTGGACCCCAGCCATAAACAAACTCTACAACAAAAGGAGGAAGCTACTACAAGATAGAGCAAAATCCTTAAAAGGTAAGACACCCTTGATCACTATAAGTAAAAACTAAGAGCTCTCATAAAATCATCCAAAGCAAATTTCGAGAGAAAAATAGCTAAAGACTCAAAAGACAATCATAAGGCCTTCTTTAGCTATGTTAGAAACCTGGGAGGAAACTCCCAGATATGCTCAGAGCTAGTTCAAAATGATGTGAAGATTACTGATCCTACAGACATTGCCAACATACTGGCTGACAGGTTCAGTGCAAACTTCTCCCCTCCCCAAAAAGGAGAGATATCTATACCAAACGATTGCAGCCCCCAAACATCTCCAGCCCAAGTGAGAACTGCTCTCTCCAAAGCAAAAACACAGCATCCATGGGACCTGATGGTGTCCCCGGCTGTGTGCTCCATGAACTCAATGAGGAATTAAACCCACAGCTAGGACAGCTGTTTAATCAAAGTCTTACCTCTGGATATGTACCCAGGGGGTGGCGCACTGCAACTGTGGTACCACTTCACAAAGGCGGTGCCTCCACCGACCCTGGAAATTACCGCCCATTAGCTTGACAAGCCTTATCTGCAAAGCCATGGAGAGGATCATAATGGACCTCATAAATAAAGACATAGGGAATTTGCAGACTTTGGATCCAACCCAGTTTGGCTTTGTCAAAGGCAGATCATGCCTTTTAAACTTGGTTGACTTTTGAAACAGTCACCAAAGCCATTGATGAGGAAAGGCAGTCCATACAGCCTACCTCGATCTGGCTAAGGCCTTCGATACAATACCCCATTCGGGTATCATTGAAAAACTCATCAGCTTAAATGTCAACCCATACATCACAAGATGGGTTGCAAACTGGCTGAGTGACAGAACCCACAGGGTCAGAGCTGCTGGCGCCATGTCAGACTCAAAGCCTGTCACAAGTGGTGTCCCACAGGGCTCAGTCCTGGGCCCACTCTTGTTTGGCATCTACTTTTCCAAAGTACAAGCAAACACAGGAGGGTTATGGCTGACAAAGTTTGCAGATGACTGCAAACTGGGCGCCATAGTAGAAAACACATCTGACACAGATATCCTTCAGAAGGGTCTCACAGAAACGGATAACTGGTGCCAGAGCCACGGCCTAAAGTTAAATGCCAAAAAATGCATAGTCATACCCTTCGGGAAAAACAAGGTTACCCCTAGCTACCAAATAGGTGACAATCCACTGAGCACAGAAGAAGTTATCAGGGACCTGGGGACCCAGGTTGATAGTAGTCTGTCATTCGACACCCATGTAGCTAAAGTAGTTAGGAAGACCTTCTACATTGCCCACCTTATCATGAAGGGATTCTCATCTAGATCAAGGGAGGTCATAGTCTCCCTTTACTCATCACTCATCAGACCAATGATTGAGTACAATGCCCCATTCGGAATGTATCTGACCCGACACTTGCAGCAGCTGGAGAGGCCACAAAAGTTCCTCACCAAAAGGATAAAGGGTCTCAAAAATCTGTCCTATGCTGCCCGACTGAAAGAACTCCAGCTCTATTCAGTCGCCACCGCTTGCTCAGAGGTGACCTTTACCTAACATACAAGGCCATGTCAAACCCAGATTTGATGAATATGCTTCACCTCAAAAAATCTAGATCCTTCAGAGCCACAAGGGGGGCAGACTTAAACCTTGACACGGCTATTAATAGGACGTGCTGGAGGGATAGATTCATCACCCAAAGACTCCCTATGCTGTGGAACAAAATCCCGGTACATGTGAGGCAGAGCACCTCGCTGGCCTTGTTCAAGAGAAATCTTGACCAATGGATGGGAGATCGCAGATATACCCCAGGGATTACCTCAGTGTCACTGCTCGACAGAGGCACAGCAAAATAATGGGTATAGTTCCCCATACTAAAGGGGTGGCGTAAGCCACAAAACGATGGGCTAGGCTTGTAAATGCCCTCGGGCAGATAGCCTAGTATGAACCTATGAACCTATGAACCTATGAACAACCTAAAGAAGACTACCACTATAAAAATAGTTTATTTATTTATTTATTGATTTTATTTTTATTTTACATTTGTTGACCGGGCTAGTCCAACTGGATATATGTCCATTTTCAGTAGAGGCCTGGGGAGAAAAGCTCCAATGGTTATTACAAGTTTAAACAGCAATAGACAATACAATAGGCAAAAACAGAGTTAGTTAATATATGTAATATACAAATATTATAGGAGCAAAAACAAAAGAGAAATAATAAAATGTTTTAAAAAATGAAATAAAAAGTTATTTTTTTTTTTTTTTTTTTTTACAATGGTCATACAGTATATATGAGATAACATTTATCTACATAGATGTTATGCAAAGGGATAGCTATCAAGGATATACAGTATATATGAGATAACATTTATCTACATAGATGTTATGTACAGGGATAGCTATCAAGGATACAGGGAGAAGAGAATGAAAGTAATTATGGTAGAAGAAAAGAGAGAGAGGAAGAAGGAAAGTTAATCTGGGTTGGTACAGGAGCAAAGCCAGTGATTACTGAGATGCATTTTCAGTTGTCTTTTAAAAGGTGGTAGTGCGGACAAAGATGAAATATCAGAGGGTAGTTTGTTCCACATTTTTCCAACAGAGTTGGAAAAGAGGCAGTCACCTGTAGAGTTATTTGGTTTGGGACTATCAATCAGTAGTTTGTTTGAAGAACGTAGGTGTTTCATGTTATTGTATGGTGAAATGAGGTTAGAGAGTATTGGTATTTTAATTGGTTGATATAGAATTTTGTGAGCTATTAAGAGCTGTTGAAGTATTAGTTTGTTGGGAAGTTCAAGCCAACCTAGTTGTCTTAGGTTCAGGCAGTGGTGTGTTCTAAACTGGGATCCTGTAGCAAATCTAGCAATATTATAGTAAGATGTAGCAAGTTTCTTGAGGTTGTTTTTGGAGAGATTAGTGTAAATGGGGGAAGCACATAGAAGAGTAGAGGTAAGATGAGATCTGGCCAAGGTGGTTCTTGCTTCAGGTGTAAGGAAGGGTTTCATTCTGTAAAGGGATCCAATTTTTTTGTTAACTAATTTTATTGTGTTGTTGATGTGAGAGTCAAAGCTTAGATTATTGTCAACAGTTATTCCTAGTAATTTTGTAGTTGAATCTGGAGAAATGAGAGTGCTATCAGTGGAAGTGAGAGTGAAGTTAAGTGGGGTAGATTTACGGGTAGGTGAGAACAGTAACAGTTTGGTTTTCTTGGGGTTGAGGAGAAGGCAACGGTCTGAGAACCATTGTTCAACAGTGGTAAAGGCTTTTTGGGTAAGAGACTGGAGTTCAGTTTGAGAGGTAGCACTGCAGATTATAGTAGAATCATCTGCATATTGTATGCAGGTAGTGTTAGGGATAGCTGATTGGAGGTCATTAATAAAGATAGAAAATAGAAGGGGGCCTAGGATAGAGCCTTGAGGTACACCTAAAGAGGTAGGAAGGAGATTAGATAGTGAATTTTTCCAGAGTACTGCCTGCTGACGGTTTTCTAGGTAAGATGTAAACCAAGTTAAGGAAGGGGTATCAAGTCAGAGAGATTTTAGTATGTGCAGAAGAAGTTTATGATTGACCATGTCGAAAGCTTTAGATAAGTCAATGAAGACTGAAGATGATAGACAATTGTTGTTGCGGTTGTAGTTGATGGAGTTGGTAAAGGAGAGTAAAGCAGTGGTAGTACTGTGGGAAGGTCTGAATCCATGCTGACAGTTAGCAAGTAGGTTGTTATGGAGAAGGTGGTTAAGTAGTTGTTTATGGATACATTTTTCCATAATTTTAGCTAGAGGTGATAGAAGTGCTATGAGGCGAAAGTTTGAGAAGTCATTAGAGTTCCCCCTTTGTGTAGTGGGATGATGTGAGATATCTTCTAGATAGAAGGGAAAATTCCTTCATTTATAGATCTATTTATCAGAATAGAAATGGGATAGGCAGTGGCTTTGGCTCCTATTTGCAAGAATTCTAAAGGAAGTTTATCTGCAGAGTTTTTGGAGCAGTGATGAGACAAAGGAGGTAGATACAGGTTGTAAGTGAAGGGAAGGAGGAGTATTAACAGTAGGTAAAAGTAGCTTAGAGGTGTCAGGGGATAGGTGACTAGCAAGAGTTTGGATAGTATTAGTGAAGAAAGAATTAAAGTCATTGGCTATTTTTGTGGGATTGTTTGAGTTAGAGTCCTGAGGGTTCGGTGTGATAGACTGACCTGGTGATAAAAGATTATTAATACTGGCCCAGAATTTTTTAGGTTCATTTCTGGAGGTTTGTTTTAATTGAAGGTAATAGTTTTTTTGTCTGTCAGGATGTTTTTTTTTTATACTGTTTCTAAGCTCTTTGAAGTATTGGCGGTCAGTTAGATTCTTTGTGGTACGCCATTTAG
Organism: Protopterus annectens; assembly: GCF_019279795.1. Classification (NCBI taxonomy): domain Eukaryota; kingdom Metazoa; phylum Chordata; order Ceratodontiformes; family Protopteridae; genus Protopterus; species Protopterus annectens. The sequence goes on from NC_056725.1 coordinate 914,474,218, forward strand.
CCCAAGATTTGTTTCTGAGAATGATTTCTTTGCCTAGTATTGTTGGTCAGCAAGGGAGCTGTTTAGCCTTGGTTCTAATAGTACGACTTGGGGCATGGTGATCAAGGATAGATAAGAATGTGGAACTGAAGTATTCTACTGCTTCATTAAGTGGGAGATATTTTAGTGGGGACCAATTACATAGTCTTAACTCAGTTTGAAAATGTTCAATGTTAAATTGCTTTTTTGAGCGTAGTGTTCTGTAGGTAGTAGGTAAGATTAGGTTGGTTTTATGTCTAATGACATATGTTAGTGAGTGGTCGCTTAGGTCATCTGGTAGGGTATCTGATTGGTAGGTTTGTTGGGGAGTATTAGTAAGGATCCAGTCTAAGATGGTTTCATTATTGTTGGTTTTATTAGTTCTAGTAGGACTATTAATGAGTTGTATGAAGCCATGTAGGTTTATATGGGAGGTGGGGTTTGTATTGTTACAGGAATACCAATCAATGTTGAAGTCTTTTTGCAGAAGAGTTTGCCATTTATACTTCTTTTATAACCCCTATGGTTCCAGGGATATGAACATTTGTATGAAATGTGAAGACATAATTTGATTCTGTCAAAAGGCTTAGGCTCTGCCCATTGGAAGTTGCAGTGCAAACTTCCTGAGCTCCATTGGAGTGAATGAATTAAAATGGCCCGCAATGGCAGCTAGCCTAGTACTCATCTATGAACCTTAAGTGTAAGAATCCAGTATATACTAACCTAAAACTTCTGAAAAGACAGCAATGTGCTACTTAGAAACCATCAGGCATCACAGTATACCTTGGCAATGACATTATTAACACCCATATAATAACTTCATTTTTTATCACGGCTACCAAACGCATGATAAGTAGCTATGTTAACGAAAACAATCGAAACAATAATGATGCTAAAAGTAAAACTAATACTAACTATGCCATCAGCTGTAAATCCAGAATATTCACATTTTCTTATCTTCTGAATAGTGGCACCTTGTACTATAAGAGAGTGTTTCCAAACAAAATCATATCAGGAAGATCCCATGGTGTTCATGGAGTTTTACCATAATATTTTTAAAAGACTTAAGTTAGCATAGACAACAAAACATCTCACCTCATTAAGAGTTAACCTTTCTGAGACATCTTTTCTTAATCTAGAATAAAGCTTAGGTCATTTTATTGCACAAAACTGTTGACCTAATAATGCACATAATTCTAGATATTTTATTATTTTTATTTGTTTTACATTTGTTTACCGGGAACGTCCGACTGGACACTCCCTTTTTCAGCAGAGGCCCAGGGAGAAAAGCTCCACATAAAACATGTAGTACAACAGTATACAGAGTATGTTAAACTGTAAATATGTAATTTCAAAATAAGTACATGATAATGTCAGACAATAAACAGGTTATATACAAAGAACAAAGACAGGCTGAATTGCATAATTGTTCTGTAACTTACAAAACACAGTAAGAGGGTAATTTGCAAACAACTATTTTTTAACAACTGTCTTGTTACACGCATACTCCCAGCATTGTTTTACATGAGAATGTGTAACAGATAGCACATTCATTAGGGTAAAAACATTTATAATATTGTGAACAATCATGTACACCTCCTCTCAGTTATTCATGTTTAAACATTCTTGTTTGTACACAAGCTCCATGATAATTCCACAATCACCTCCATATGAGGCAAAAGTGAGTACAATTGGTGATTGTCAAACCTATAACTTCTTCATTGACTAGAAGTTCACCATAAAAATTAGTGACAATAGCCCTTCTGTTTTTCATTTTTATTAATCTGTAGGTCTCCATGATCTAGCAAGTTGACTATAAGACAGCATGCTGATATCACCAAAATGGATCATTATTACCCTGTTCTGTAATACATTGAAAAGCAAACTAATCAGTTAGTGATCTACAAACTCTAGCTTATTAAAAATGATCAGGATTTTGAATGGAAAGCAAACTAAGGTCATGGTGCTAGTAGGCAAAGTCTTACTACCTACCAGGGTTAAGTTATTGAATGTACATATTTGTAAATATAGCAACCATTTCACCAAAGGGGCATCCAATATCATGTCCTTGCTTTTGTATGCTTCCACCCACATGCCACAATAACCTGAGATCACTAGCACCATATACATAGTAATGGCATTTTCAATGCCATGCAAGCATCTGCTTGCATGTTGATGATTGTCTGACTAGAACTATCCATCCTTCAAAACAAGGACAGGCAAGCAAGCTACTCACGGCAACTTTCCACCAGTTGGCTCTTCTCAGTGTCTTAGCCAGGGCTTTATCTGTGTGTGCCATAGAACTGGACTTGTTTCACATCATAGTTAAACCATACATTAGGTTAACAAGGATGTGACCATACATCACTATTGTAAGAAAGACACATTTCTTAGTCTTGTTCCTAATTGGCCAATTCTTATGATCTCATCTGCAGTGCTCTGATAGTGTCTTATAAATAGTATTTGAGTACTTTTCTTTATAAACCTCCCCCTGCTGTATACAAAGTTATATTATATCTTTTAATACATATATATATATATATATATATATATATATATATATATATATATATATATATATATATATATACATATATATATATATATATATATAGAGAGAGAGAGAGAGAGAGAGAGAGAGATGCTCATTAATTTGAGTAGTAATGCATCTGCTGATACAGATGTGTAGTAGCAAAATTGCTTCCACTAAAGTATCTCTTAGTGAATGAAAATGATCACTGTGCATTTTTCTATATTTTGTTGCATATCATCTTGTATATGTACTATATCTTATTCTAAATAATGGGAATTCACTGTTAACTATGGAACCGTTTTTCTCCCTCCAGATCATTCCTATAAAAGGGGGTTAGATAGCTAGTCAAAACTAAATGATAGTCGATCAACTTGTCACATTAACTCATTCATTCTGTGCACTGTGTCTGACTAACAGCATTGTAGAAAGTTTTCAGCTGGAATTCACTGCTAAAACTGAACACACCCTGCTCAGAAAAGTCCTCTTCCAGTAAACCATATTAATTGAATAATACAGAATGCTATATAAGATAAATAGAACCTGTTTAACATGTACTTAGCAATCTCCCTTATCATTTGTTTACTTCCACTTTTCAGTGCAATACTGAGCTTCAGAAACATTCATGGTTTGAGAAATGCAAATTAAATGATGCCCTTTCCTTATATCTGTAGAGACACTCACCTTATGCTGTTTGCTGTGTGCAATATTATATCATCTCCACCTTTTCGTTGCCCAGTGTTTCCCACAGAATGAGTATCTAAGGAATAACATTTTTTTCTTTTTAATCACAGTACTTATGAGTACTTGATTGCAGTGTCTGCTACAATTTTTTTCCTGCTTCTCTGCTAGAACCAGTAGTTGACAGATGATATGCCATGGACTTCATATTTATACATACTACATCCTGAAGCCTCCTCACGTTCTTTTCTCCTCTGACACTGATTCTTTTTAATTATCTCTGTTTTACCTACCCTTAATGTGCACCCTAGACTCTTCCACCTGATAATATTCTCATTTGCTTTATTTTTCTCCCTTGAAATGATGATTTACATTGAACATTCACCAATTATATTCCTAACGCTTTGTATTACCTCCATTCTCACTGTTACCCTATACTCACACTACTTTCCCTCTTCTGAAAGAGTCATTGTTCTCCAGCTGAACATAGTATCTGCTTGTAAATAATCAAAATGTCAGCATTTCAATAATGTAAAGAACATGAAGCACATGAAGCACACACACACACACACACACACACACACACACACACACACACACACACACACACGCATACACACACACACACACACACACACACGCACAAACACACACACACACACACACACACACACACACACACACACACACACACACACACACGCATACACACACACAACTTACTTTAAAAGGTACAGCTTGAGCTTTTCATTGTTAAATGATTGCTGTCACATTACACTGTTTTCATTAGACCAGCACACTGTGAAGCATTCATTTCTTGCTGAATAATTTATATTACATTAACTAAATAAGACTCCTGACACAGAAGGATATCTTACACAGAAAAGCAGTTGAGAATGTCCTGTGGCTATGGCGATGCAATGTATAATGGAACCACTGACGGTATGCATTATGAAATATACATTTAGTGCATTATGCTGCATGTGTTATTCATTGAACAACATATGTGGAGTCAGCAAATGGTATTTTTAGGTACCTTACATAAGCATTTTTACTTTAGATTTATTTCCATTGAGATCTTCTTCTTCTTCCCTAGATATATTTTAATCATGAGCTACAAACTCTAATCCACAAAGTAGAAATGCTACAATAACAAAAAATTAGTGTGTCTGTATATCATAAGCATTACCTGGAATATTTTCCTTTCTTGTGAAAATTCACAGAAAAATAAAATCCATTAATTCATCCTCATAAAAAAGATGCTCTGCAGATTTCCAGCACAGATAAACAGCCATTTTAAACAGTATTCTGAGATTTGTAAAGGCTAACAGTCTCATCATCTCCTTTCGGCTTATCCCAGTTGGGGTCACCACAGCAGATTACTGGTCTACTCATGATTGGTAGTGGAGTTTTATGGTGTTGAGTTGCCAGCCTGGCACCCAACCTTGCACAGAAGGCATACACATGCACTCACACCTAGGGCCAGTTTAGAGTGTCCAATCCACCTACAGCATGCCTTTGGGAGGAAACCGGAGCACCCAGAGGAAACCCATGTAACTATAGGGAGGACATGCAGACTCTGCACAGAAGGCAACCCAGCTGAGAATTGAACCGGAGAATCTCTTGCTGTGAGGTGACAATGCTAACCGCTGCACCACCATGGCCACCCATTAAAAGCTAACACTCTGTAAGTGACATATTCCATTCTAAGGCATATTACAAAACAGCAGGTTACTCCAGTATAATTTTTATTTACAAAGTAGTTGTACACCAGAATTAGTTATACTGATAGCAAGTCCGTCCAAACTTATGTTAAAGGTAATACATGGTTCAGCAAAGTTTTCAATGTTAAAAAGTCAAATTAGAAAATTTTGCCAGGGACAGAACATACTTCAGTTAACAACTTCACATGTGGAAAATTGCTTTAAAAAGGGAAAAATTCTCAAGAACATAAGTAAGCAGGATGACTTATTTCTGATAGTTCTTTGATTAATGGATATGGAATAAATTTAGTTGTAGAATATCGTACATCAAAAATGTATTGCAATAGCTTGATTAATCGACATAAATGAGAACTACCCTCATGAATGTTTTGAAGATTCACTGTTACATTGGAAGGTTGCATAAGAATGAAAACAGTTTGATCTTCTCACTTTAGCTCTCCAGTTTGGCCCATAGGTGACACTGAGGTGCACACATCATTATACATACAGTTTTGCATAATTGCTTTTTACTGTTTTAGTCATAAAAGGCTGGAAAGAAGCATGTCATAGCTTGACTAAAGGTGTATAAACTGTTGTGTTTGCAGATTGTTACTAGGCATGGAATTCAAAGCTTAGTGCAGTTTCTCCAGAGCAACATCTGATAAGTGGCTTTCTTAGAGTCACACAGTAAGCTAATGGAGGTTGCGTGACTCAAACCCTGGACTACAGGAAGATTATTAACACCTCATAGTCTTAATACTCTGCATTAGCTTCCATTTAAGTGGAAAATGACATGTTTTACACATACAATATACTTATTGTTTGTTCTGTGTGCGTATTTGGAAATGTCTTTTCTTTTCATTTAATGTTATTTTATAAATGTATTGTAATGTTTTGCATGCTTTTCCAACCAAATTTTTAACTGAATATTGTTTTGGATACTAGGAATAAGTCAAATGACCCTTAAAGTAAACTGATTTAAGCAGCACCTCTTCCCAGTTGAAGACACCAGGCTTTAAAGCTGATTAAAAATTACATAAAGAAATACTGAGTTGGAAAATATAACAATCACAATAAACCACAAATCCAGGAACATGACCTTTCACATACAATATGGTGCAGCACTATTAAAAGTAAAATTTAAGCTTTTAATATTGCATGTGCATATATGACTAGTTTTGTTAAAATAAGAAGTACATTTACTCACTGAGGTGGTACATCTCTTGTCAATGCCTTCTCTGAAAAGAAAATGTTTACTGAGCAGTTTTATGGTAAGAAAAGAAACATAATCATTCATCTGAGGTAAAATTCAGGGTTATATTCCAAAACAGTTTAATGTCAGGGTGAGGTGATGCAATGAGCCTTTAGGCAATTCCAAACTAAGGCTTCTGTGTTTCCTCAGATGTATACAAATGAGGAAACGTACAAGCTTTTGCAAGTTGGATCGTCACATGCCTCATTTCATTGTTTCTTTTTATTGTCCTCATAATTTATAAGTAAATCAAAAATTGTTCATGTTTGTCATTAAAACCCAGTGTGCACAATCTAAAACCTCTCAAGAAGTATTACATTATAGTTCTCTCAGTATTGTTAAGGATGGAGAATCACCATGAACTTGAAAGAAGTTAAAAGTTTCACAGATATGTATGGTGGAGTATGACTGTGATACTAGAAACTCCAGCATGCCCTGATGTCATCTTGCAGCTAATACCTCACAGCATGCAACAACAGAGGAGTACTGTTTTTAAGACTTCATAACAAACCATGGCTTTAGTTTCACAGCTCAAATACATTTTGTAAAATGTTTACTTTTTGTAATGCATATTATGGAACCATAGATCCTATGTTACTTCACACAATGCCAGAATAACCCAAGTGTAGACATGCAGATATGTCAACTTAATTATAACATTTTGCTGTGCTGAATGTCTGTAGCATTTAAAGTCTGTAGACATGCTATGTAGAAGTCATAGGATAATGCATCATGTCCTAAACTAAGGAACACAGGGTAGATTTTTACCATGACTGGCCATACAGTGTACATTACATCCTGTCTCTAGTAGTCAGCTTATTGCAATCTACAAAGCATGACATAACATCGATTTTGAAACAAATTGTAAATGAAAGCCTTACTGTTCATGATTAGCAGTTCTTGCAAGGTCATTAATAGTCACCATTATATGCCTTACATGATGCAGGAACATCATTCTGCCACAGAGGACTTTTACAGCATAACTGAAATGTTTGTGGTGCTCAGTGCCATTGTAGTGATCATAAAGATAGCCTGCCTTTAATGGAATATTCTTATAGCCCATTGACTGCAAAATAACAATAATCATCACTATTGCTAAAGCTTTTTTTCTTAAGATTCCTCTCTGTCTGGATAGTGCTTTCTAATTGCTAGTTAGACTGCAAATTGTATATGTGGGATGTTATATGTCTGAATTTGCACTCATTCCTAAATAATATTAGATCATGAGGTTTTACTGCAAACCACTGTCAGATACAAAATCTAGAATCCCCTTTCTCAAGAATAAATACATTAATCCACTAAGGACATCTGTCCTTATTGTGTATATCAGTCTGACTGTTTCAGTGTCCATGGAATAATAACTTGCATATAAAAGATGCACAGTTCCCTCAGTCTGAAATGAATCTGTGCCACTCAACTCAATGGTATTCCTAGAACCGAGAATGCCACTGTTTATTTCTTTGGATTGTTGTTATGGTAGGAATTACATCTGGCACAACAATGCATTATTTGTTTTATTAGAGATAGCATTCCTGACAATAACAATGCATCTTCTGCTTTGTCTGTTGTAATTTACTATTTCCAGATATGAATCAAATAGTATTTGCTTTCACAGTTCTTTGGAAACTATTATTATTATTATTTTAGTTTTGCATATTAAACCTTGATCATGACTTATTTCCATCTTGCAAGAAAAATGAGACTGGATTTCCTTCCTTACACTGATATTTACTTAGTCCAACTTTCTTTGTAATGTCTTTCAGTAGCTACTCTTCTAAGTTATTGCCAGTACATCTCTTAAATTCTTTTTACTGTTTATTCTGTCATTTGCAATTGCAATATTACTCAAAAATATCTAATTTATGTTTCAGTACCTCTTTGAGCTTCTCTAATAAATGTTTGTTACTCAATGTATGTATATGTCATTTGTGCCTGGATTGCATTTCACTTTCAGATCACATATTTGCAGATTAAATGACATTGCAAGGACTTTGTGGACTGTTCCTACCTAAAAATCTTTGCCAAAGACTTACTTGCTGGATTTCTGATTTCTATAAACTTTTAGTAACAGTTCTTTTTCAGTTTGAGCATATTTCTTATCTGCATTTCTAAGCAGTTTTGATTCACAGTCAACTGATATATTCTATTGTAGAATCACAGTTCTTATTCTAGTCTGAGTGACATCTACTTGTAACACAACTTGAGTATTGATGTAATAGTATTTTCATACCGTGTTTTTTCAGCATCTCAAAACGCTTCTGTAGTTTAGCACTATAATACCATGTCATAGCTTCCTATAACAGCTGTCTTATAGCCATAAT